>NW_004444012.1:6372843-6400593 GCF_000243295.1 Trichechus manatus latirostris | reverse complement strand
CTTTTCCAAATTATTCCATCACCATTATCTTCAACTCACTGTCCCCTAGGCTTCCCATCAAACCTTTTGAGTTGCTGTTGTCAATTTGATCTCACAGAGATAATTCTTGGAGTTTTTGTTTTTGAGGAATTGTTACCTTTGCCTTTGGTTTTTTAAAAAACAATTTAGGGGATTTTCTGAGTGAATGACCCACCCCTGAAGTGCTGATCTGGCTGGGGAGCCCCACCTTGCAAGTGACAAAGGGTACACGGATTGGCTTATAAAAACCCTAAAACCTGGGGACCGAGGTGATGAAGAGCTGAGCTCAGAGGAGAATACAGCCATACTGACAGAACTACTTAAGGGCTGCCGGTGGAGAGCTGTGCCAGGCAGCAGTGGTGACCGCCAGGAGAAGGGGCCGGCAGTAAACCTTTTCTGCCCCAAGAGCTGCATGGGCAGGGGACATTTCTGCTCCAAGAGCTGTCCTGGCTGAGTTTCCTGACAGACGATGGGAGCGATGTGCTCTTCACCTCAGGGACCCTTCCAGACCTTGCCCGTGTGCCTCTTCCTGTTGTTGACCCTGAGCTGTATCTTGTTACTATCCTTTTACTCCTGATTTGTATCTTTTTATCCCAATAAACCACATAACCGTAAGTACAATCGTGAGCTCTGTGAGACACTGCAGCAATTACCAAACACAGCAAAGAAAGCCAGGGTTATGGGGTGAACGGCTGGTGTCAGATAATGCAGAAGTTGGAAAGCAGGGATATACCTGACCTCCACCTCACAGGAATCTGCTTTATGCTTCTGATTCACGAAGTTATTCATTTAGGCCAAAATATTTTTCTCAGCATGACTTTAACAGTAAAAAGCCAGGAAAAGCCTAAATGTCCCATAATAAGGGAATGGTTAAGTAAATTATGGTATGTATGCTACTAAAGAGAGTATCATGTAGTCATTTGAAGTTTATGAAAAATATATACTACGTGGGGAAAATATTTACTGTTAAAAAGTCAGTATACAAAATTTTATTTACAGTATTACAATAGCCACAAAAGAGAAAAGACAAAAAGGAAATGAATGTTAATACTTACCCTTGATTATGAGTAATTTTCTAATTCTATAGCTTGTTTGCTTTTATATGGTTAATTTCTTTTAAAATCTAGGTACATATATACTTCTCCCATTTATTTTTGATATAGGATCATATTTTAAAATGAACTACAAATATACCCAAAATATCCAATTCAAATAATCAATGAATCACTTGTTTTTTTAAGCTTAAATACATTTTTCCCTCTCCACCTGAAATAATAAACAGAGACATTCTACACCCTTGCCCTAATCCCTTCTAGATCCATGCAGAGTATCTCTTTATTTTAAGAAAATAAAATTATTATCTAAATAAGTTAACTATCTGAGTGCCTTTCAAATCCATTTCCTCTTCTCCACTTCCATTACCCACTGTCTTAATGCAAGCCCTCATTATCTTTTTTGTTTTGCTTGTCTTACTTCAATAGGTTTTAAGCTCATCTCCTTGTTTC
The DNA here is from genome assembly GCF_000243295.1 of Trichechus manatus latirostris. Taxonomy (NCBI): domain Eukaryota; kingdom Metazoa; phylum Chordata; class Mammalia; order Sirenia; family Trichechidae; genus Trichechus; species Trichechus manatus. Next base: position 6,399,070 of record NW_004444012.1, on the reverse strand, counting down.
CAACTTTGTTTCCTATTACACATCATGCAAATTTGATGGTTTTTCTACTTAAAACTCTTCTGTGGTTTCCAATGACCACAGCTCTGGTGGGGGCACTGATCACATACCGAAGAGAAGGAAGTCAATCAGCATTGCTTGAGTAATCCTTTCGTAAGATAACTGATTTAGAGTCTATAGAAATGGATCCTCTACCCCTAGATCCATTGACTTAGAAGATAAAGTACAATTTCACAGAAAAAAAAGAAATTAACAGTATGTGAAAAGACGCTAACTTCATTCAACTGAAGACATAAAAATATGACAATTTTTTACCCAGGTTAGCAAAGATACGGAAGATAGGTAATAATACTAAATATTGGAAATGGAGGATGGGGAGAAATAGGAATGCTTCTGTATTATTGGTCAGAGTGTAATTTGATAATGTCATTGAAAAAAAATCCAGACCTTTTGACCCAGCAATTCTACTTTGAGAAACTGACTCTACACACACACACAGAGAAGAGAGAACTGTGGTAGCACTCTTTTTAACACAACAGAGGAAAGACAAAGAGAAAGAAAACAACATATGGGTCTATCAACAAAGGATTGGTTAAAAATTTGTTAGTACAAATATAATTTCATGCAGCCATTAAGTTGGGGCTAGAAATAGAAGTTCTGTTTTTGTTTTCTTTCCAAAGGAAATATTTTATGACTACATACATACGTATAACTATATACATACAGTCATCCCTCAGTATCAGCAGGAGATTCATTCCAGGACCTCTGTGGATGCCAAAATTCAAGGATGCGCAAGTCCCTTATATAAGATGGCACAGTATTTGCATATAACCTATGCACATCCTCCCATATACTTTAAATCATCTCTAGATTACTTATAACACCTAGTACAACATACATCCTATATAAATAGTTGTTATACTGTACTGTTTAGGGAATAACGACAAGACGCCAGGCGAACAATGCTCAAACAAGGAGTGCTAAAGAGAGACTGAGGATCTGTGAAATGGTGGGAGCTACAGCAGGGTATGCCTACAGATAATTTAATTTTTGTGGATTCAGCATAGTGCTTGGCGCATGGCAAATTCAAGTTTTGCTTTTTGAAACATTTTTCCCCCCGAATATTTTCGATCCACGGTTGGTTGAATCTGGGAGTGCAGAACCCGTGAATACAGAGGGCCAACTGTGTGTGTGTGTATGATTATATTCATAATGATATAAGGAATAACAAAATGATTTGGCAACAACAGTAATAACAACCAAAAAATATGTGTGGTTACACAGGGAGATATGTATGCTTATATATGTATAGGTAAGCACATATGGAGCCCTGGTGGCACAGTGGTTAAGTGTTCAGGTGCTAACCAAAAGGTCGGCAGTTCAAATCCACCAGCTGCTCCTTGAAAACCCGAGGGCGCAGTTCTACTCTGTCCTACAGGCTCACTATTAGTTGGAATTGACTCGATGGCAACAAGTTTTCTTTGTTTTGGAAGCACATATGAATATACAGGTGTACATGTATAGGTGTTTCTGCAGGCAAATGTATACATGTTTGTGTGTGCTGCAGGTGTATCCAAATATAAACTAAAGCACATGGGGGCACAGTTATGGATACTTCCTAGGCATAACCAAACATCTGTGGGACTGGGTTACTGGGTTCGAGGGCTTAGGGGGGCAGCTGAATTATACTGGGCTAAGGGCTGGGGACCATGGTCTCAGAGGACATCTAGCTCAACTGGCATAACATTGCTCATAAAGAAAATGTTCTACATCTAGTATGGTAAGTAGTACCTGGGGTCTTAAAAACTTGCGAGCAGCCATCTACAATACAACTATTGGTCTCTACACGTTTGAAGCAAAACAGAAAGAAGGAATTCCAAAGACTCAAAAGAAGAAATTAGTCTACAGGACTAACAGTCTACACAAACCATGGCCTTCCCTACCTTGAGACCAGAAGAACTAGATGGAGCCCAGCTACCACTACTGACAGTTCTGACCAGGGACACAACAGTTGGTCCTGGATAGAGTGGGAAAAAAAATGTAGAACAAAACTCAAACTCCTAAAAAAGGCCAGACTTACTGGACCGGTAGAGACTAGAGGAACCCTGAGACTATCTCTTTAAACTTGGAACTCAAACCACTCCTGGAGGTCGTCTATCAGCCAAAAGACAGAACTGCTCATAGAACAAGTAATATCACCCATGAGTACTATGCTCCCCCAATCATCTAAATGAGACCTAATGGTCAACATCTATCCTAGACAAAAGATGAGAAGGTAAGGGGGGGACAAGGAAGCCAGATTAATGGAAACAAAAGAACAAGAACGGAAACAAAACAACAAGAATGGAAATAATGAGAATGCTGACGCACTGAGAAAAGTGTAATCAACTTCACCGAATAATACGTATAGAAATTGTTACATGACAACTCAATTTGCTTTGTAAACTTTCTCCAGAATCACAATAAAATATTAAAAAAAGTAAAGGAGGTTAGTGCAAGACCATTTGAGCTGAGGGAAAAGTAGCTGCAGCAGGTAGACTCACAGAAAAAAGAAAACACCTTTTCCTCCCTGATTACACATGCAACAGACTGTGCACTAGGTTCTGCGGGAAATACGTAAAATACAGTTAAGTAGAAAGAGCAAAACGGAAACCACCTGGAGGCAAGAGCTGCTGACATACTACTGGTTATCTGGAGAGCAGTTTTTAGAGGAACTGAGGAGCACCTCACTCTTGGAAGTGGCACTGATCCTGATTTCTGGGGTTAAAAGTCTTAGCATCCTTGTTTGGTATTCCTATTAATTAAAAAAACTTTATTCATAAAAAAAGATATATGGGAGCTCTCTGTACTAATGTCTCAATTTTTATGTAAATCTAAAACTGTTCTAAGATAGTTTATTTAAGTCTAAAAAAAGGTAAGATATATAGTCTTAAAATAACAAAATGAACATGTGTGTACTTGTCACTCAACTTATGAAAGAGAATATAACCCATACAATTAGTAACTCCTGTGTGTTTCTCCATATCAGCAACTCCCACCTCCAGCTCTTGCACCTCTACTGGGTAATCACTATCTTGCACTTGTTTTTTTTTTTTTTTTTCTTTCATTTTCTTACTCCTTTTTAAAGGTTTGCTATACAAGCATTATCCCTAACCAGTTGCTGTAGAGTCAATTTCAGTTCATGGCGATCCCATGTGTGTCAAAGTAGGATTTTCAACAGCTGATTTTTTGGAAGTACACCCACTCCTCACTTACTACCTCGTTATCTGTCTTAGTTAACTAGCGCTGCTATAACAGAAATACCACAAGAGGATGGCTTTAACAAACAGATGTATTTTCTCAGTCTAGGAAGTACAAGTTCAAAGTCAGGGTGTCAGGGAAGTCTTTCTCTCTCTGTCAGCTCTGGGGGAAGGTCTTTGTCATCAATCTTTCCCTGATCTAGGAGCTTCTCAGTGCAGGAACTCCGGGTCCAAGGGACGCACTCACTCCTGGCTCTTATTTCTTGGTGGTATGAGGTCCCCATGTCTCTGCTTGCTTCTCTCTTTTATATCTCAAAAGAGATTGACCTAAAATACCTTACAGATTGAGTTCTGCCTCATTAACATAACTGCCTCTAATCCTGCCTCATTAACATTATAAAGGTAGGATTTACAACGCCTAGGAAATTACATCAAATAACAAAATAGTGGACTATTACACAATACTGAGAATCATGGCCTAGCCAAGCTGATACACATTTTGGGGAGACACACTTCAATCCAAAACACCGGTATATTGCATTTACGACAACAGCAAAAAATCTACTGTCTATTTTGTGCATTAACAACGTTCATCTGGCAGTAATGAACGCAAGGTTATGTGCCAACTTGGCTGAGCCATGATTCTCAGTGGTTCGGCAGTTATGTAATGATGCAGTCATCCTCCATTTTTGTATAACGTCAATGTTCACATAACAACCTGGTCTTTGGAACCTAACCGTGTCCGATAAGTGAAGAGTGGGTGTAAATTGCTGGGTTGTTCTTCTTAGGTGCCTCTGGGTGGACCTGAACCTCCAACCTTTTAGTTAGCAGCCAAGCTCTTGGGTGTTTGCACTACTAAGGGATTTTATTATCCCTAAACAACAGTATTTAGTTTTAGATGAATTTATATTTTATTTGAATGATATCATTTGGGACATTCTGGAATTTGCTTTTTTTGCTCAATAATTTGTTTTTGGCGGTGAAACTGACATTGATGTGTGTAGCAAGAGTGCACTCATTTTCACTTCTGTGTAACAATGATGGTTAACACCCATTACATGTTTTCTATTTATCAGACATTGTTCCAAGTACTTTACATGTGTTAACTCATTTAATCCCCACAATGATCCTTCTGGGTAGACAGTATTATTATCTCCCTTCTGCATATGAGGAAACTAAAGCTTAAGGTATTAAGCAATTTACCTAAGGTGAATCAGTTAACAACTGCTAGAACCAGGATGAAGATACAACTTATTTATCCATTCTTCCAAGGATCCACGAGTTGTGCTAATTTTTTGCTGTTTCAAACAGTGCTGTTATGGCACATAGCTCCCATTACTATTTGACATACATCTTTCTATACTTCTTAATGCATATATATACACATGCATATATCTATGTTTATTACCCTAGGTATAATTTCATTCAATTTATATTATAAAACAGTCTCTCTCTATATATATACTTCTTTCTTCATGTATTAACCTACCATGGATCTTTCTCCATGTTAATATATAAAGATCTACCTTATGCTCTGAAAAGTCTGCAAAAGTCTAGTATTTGTATATGTCATAAATTATTTAGCCAATACTCTATGAGCATTCAGATTGTCTCCAACTTTTTGTTATATAAATTGCAACACGATTCCTTATGCATACATCTTTGTGTACTTGTAATATTATTTATTTTGGATTAGTTCCTATAAATAGAATCACTGATAAAGGAAAGTATATATTCAATTATATTACCAACCCAAGCTACTCTCCAGCAAGTCTAAAGCCCTCAACAGCACGCAACAGTGACGTCTTCCTCATAACTCTGCCCACACTAGGCCTTATCATTCATCTAATCTTTGCCAATCTAACAAGAAAAAATATTTCATTGTCATTTTCCAAAAAGATTATCTGCAGCAGTTTTGTAATTAAAAAGAAAAACCACCAAAAAAATGTTCTTAATTTGGATACAACTGAGTAAAGTGTTCAGGCTTAGCCAAATAGGAATGTTTTTTACTGGATTATATAAACCCTGAAAAGTAACAAAGACTATGGAAACATGGCTATAACCTAAAGTTAGGTGATGGAAAATGCAAAAAAAAAAAAAAAAAAAAAAAAAGCTTTCCACAAGAGAAGAAAGTTTCATATATGAGATGCACAAAGATTATACGTACATCTATATGATCTCTAGCTTTAAAAAAAATCACCTACATTCAATGCTTTTAGTATTACGTGGAAATAGGCTCATCTGTATTGTCTATAAAGTAACCCACGCCAATATTTAATATGCAACGGAAATCTGATTTACTCTCCGCAGCTGGTATAATAATTATTCTCCTAAGGTTGCTAAGAGATTGTCTAATTTTTTCTTTTTCCAGACTACTATAACATTTTTGTGTGTAGAGGCATAAGGATGCTGGGTAAAGCAATAAAATAATTCCAGCTGCAGCTCTCCATCAGAACATAAGGCCAAATGACAGCTGTAGAGAAAATGCAGACTCTGCTTCTCTCCTTCCTTTGCCCCTTTCCCAGTATTAGTTCTGACACAGAGAAAATTTAGTGTTCTGCAAACCTTTTTATAATGTATGATTCCCAATATATAATCAATTAGGGAAGAAAGTGATATCATAGTCTACATATTGCTCAAGAACTTCATTCTTACACTGGTATTATCACAAATCACAGGTTTGAAAACTTACGGAGTAATATCCAACAAGGGAAATTACTGACAATTATATTATTGGTTATTAAATGATGGAAGAATTTAAAAAATTTCTTTAGTGAAGACATCTTATATTTCATCATTGCGTATGTTAAAAAATGCTAACAAAGCAATTACTCTTTTGCCATTTAAATGATACATTCAAATTATGCAAACTTACAAACCACAGAAAAAGAGAAAACATTATGCGTAATTCTACAAGTCCAAAAAAATCACTATTAACATCTTGGTGTGGTGCTTCCAGTTGCAACTCACTTTCAGACTTGGCCAAAATTATTTGTCACTCTGTACATTGCATTTCTTTGGTTATTTGTAATTGGCTTAGGGACAAGAATAAACTAACCCTAGAGTTTTTTAATTCTGGACTGGTCTCTATGAGCTTTGTCTAAAAACATTAATAGCATACAGTTTTCTGTTTATGTAACCTAAACACAGTAATGAGTGATGGAACAGTACAGAAAAGAGTAAGAAATTTACAAACATAAAATTTCTGACAAAAACAGAAAAGGAAAACAAGTTCTCTGTCCCGGCTTAACCTGCAGAAAAACTAGACTACTTTTTTTTAGTAAAAAGATATTTTGGTTTACATATAGAACTGTTTTCAAAGAATGCCTCTTTATTGTGTATAGATCTATTTTTAAGTTAATAAGCAGTAGTTACATCACTCCTACTAACTATATAAATCTTCATTCAACCCTTTAACTAGTAAATCTTTTTCTAGAATTTTTTCCTAAGGACACACTCAGAGATGCAAACAAAAATTTATGTGATGGGGCTGCGGGAAATGAATTAAATGATTAACGATATGTGAAGAGTTAAACTGTAGTATAGCCACATGACCTAATAAAGGCTAAAGCGAAGACTCTGAAGTCGGCTGTGTAGGTTTAAATTTTACGGTTTATACTACATAAATTCTAACCACTACCTCCCCCCGCACTACAGACAAAAACTCTGTCACAAACACAAATGGCAAGTTTTTTAAACTGGCTGCATTTAAGAAGTATGACCCTGATGTTACCTTTAAAAAGAAGTATATGTTTGTATATAACATGCGGAGAACAACGAGACTTCTAGGCAAAAACTGCCAAAATATTAATAGCAGGTTATCTCTGAGTAGGGGATGAATGATTCTTAATTTCTTCTTTAAAACTTTCTAAATGTTCAAATATTCTACCTGAAGATGTACTAGTCTAAGAGTCAAGTTTAAAAAAAAAGCAAAACATGCATAAATGTTATATAGATTTTATTTTGCTCCCTTATTAGATAATAGATAAAACTCAATCTAAAATACATCAGGGTTTTGGGAACTTAACCGTAGGATAGTACTTACTGTAGGATGGTGACAGGTCACAGTATCATAAGATACTTTCTGCTAGTTAACTAAAGCCTATTCATTCACTTAGTTTTCAGATATAGAGCCTTATTAAAATGCTACCACCTTTGCAAATCAATACATGAACAATCCATATCCTACCTGCTGAAAGCAAAGTCACTTTAGGCAATAAATGTAAATCACAGCCCTTTAAATAATTTTGGCTCAGAAATGACACTAATTCTGAAAAAGAATAAGTCAACTACCTCTCTATGGCCAAAGGAAAAAAATGACAACTTAGATCAATCAGCTCTCATTTTTTCTCTGTCCAGAAATATGAAATATAAGATCCTTTCCTCTTATTACCTCAAGGTTGCTGTGAGATGAGCTTTGTGGGTTTTGCATCAATCCAAAATACGTGAGCAAAGAGCTGGAAATGTTGTAACCGGCAGACGCTATAAAAATTATCTTAGAACAACTATAAGCTCGCGTAACCTAGCATTAAAAATCAAAACAACCCTAATTGGCTCATTAAAATAGTTGCAGAAAGAAAACATTCATGTTTTATTACTGGTCAGGTTAAATAAAAAAAAAAATCCCAATCTTGAGGAGTTTTCTTCAAAAAAATCTTTCTTGAGTACCAACTATATACACACTTGACCAGAACTGTACTAGGTATATCAGGGACACAAAGATAAGCAAGATGTGATTTTAAATTGAAATGATGATTTGTTATGAAACGCTTCAGAAACAAATATATGAAATAGAAAGGTAAACCTCTTTCTGTTTATTTATGATCAGCGATGAAAACATTAAACTGCTGAAAACAGAAAATTATACACCAGCAAATAACCAAATGGCTAGCATACTTATTGGCACAGGTGTTCAAATATTTGTTGAATGAATTAATGAATATTCAAAATGGAGAGTGTTTGCACTCTGATATTTATTGGCTTCAAGATGTTTATGATCTACGTAACAAAATCATTACTTTTGAGTTCAGAAAACTAATAGGTTATTTTTAAAAAATCATTTTAGTTGTCTTTGCAAATGATGACCATTAAAATTAACCTAGTGTGACCACTACCTGAACTCACCATCAACCTATTTCACACTGTCTGTACAAAGCACATAAGGGGAATTATGAAATATACTTGGGATGTACTTTATTCCTACTACAGTGGTTCAATAAATCAGAATACTTTATAACTTCCAACGTATGTCAAAATAAGAATGAAGTTCTAAAACCTTGCCGTATCATGAAATAAATGCTACTAAGCAGGAAGGATTGCTATGAGTTGGAATTGACTCGACAGCAACAGGTTAAGGTAAATTTAAGAATTTTCTTTGGCAATTATAATTTTGGAATGTGATTCTTTTAAAACCTTTTCAAACAGGATTTTCAGAAAAACTCTCATATATTTGCTAGCACCTCAGTATTTCCCCCTTCTTTTCTTACTACTAAGGTTAATATATTAAATAATCAGGTTCAGAATATTTTTGAACTAGTAAGAACTAGGATTTCTTCCATGTGAACACGCTTTTAGTTATAAAGGTGGCTATAAAACCAAGATACAATACATTCTTCTAATAAGAGAAGCTAGATATCATCCAAAAAAGTTGGGAGTGGGACAGACAGTAGGATTAAATGAGTGCTATTATAAATGTTAGCTATCATTCTAATCATGTTAAGGAAAAGTTAAACTTCCCTTTCTGCTGGTGGAATATTTATTCCTGCATAACAAATTACCACAAAATTTAGCAGACTCAAAAAATGAACATTTAGTATTTAACAGTTTCTGTGGGTCAAAAATTTGGAAGCAATTTTAGCTAGGTGATTTTGGCGCAGGATCCCTCATAAGATCGCAGTCAATACAGCAGCCTTATTTATCTACAGTTATCTGAAGGTTTTTTCAGGGCTGGAGGATCTGCTTCCAAGACAGTTCACACTAGGACGGCTATTGTCAGGAGGCTTCAGTTCCTGATCACAAGGATCCCCCCACAGGGTTGATCTAGTGTCCTCATCGACATGGCAGCTGGCATCCCCTAGAATAAGCGATTCAAGAAAGAGAGCCAGACAAAAGCTGCAATGTCTTTTATGACCTACCCTTGGAAGCCACACTCTGTCATTTCCACTACATTCTCCTTGTTAAGAAACAGCTAAGTAGAGTGCACATTCAGTGGGATGCAGAGTAGACTCCATTGAAAGAAAGAATATTAAAAAATGTGTGAACTCATTTTAAAAACACCACAGTATGTAAAAACCAAGGATGAACTTTATATATAAAAATTGCTCTTATATTGCAATTACTCTTAAATGTAATTGATAACGGACCCTATTACTAGGGTTTCTAGTGACACTGCATATTTACCTATTTTACTGTGAAAATAAAAAACAAGCAAGTGCTTTATGTCCAATGAAAGCAAAATCCAACTAGCTTCTTCAGGCGTGTAGGGGTGTGTGTATGACTGCTGGACCAGGAGCACTGGAGATCCATTACCACGGAGAGAGTAACCGCTCTAGCTTTTATTATACAGTAACCCTTTTACTAGCCTCTGCCTCCCTCTGCTTTCTACTATTTTTGCCTGAATCTGTGATAAAATTCTTATTCCTCATTCATATCCTCCCCTCTCTTTATGCTATTCCAAAGCTGTGACATACCTGGTATTAGCAGTAAACAGGATTATAAAAACCAACAATGGCTATTATTAACTGTTACATATGCACAAAGTCTTGCAAACTACTGTGTCCTGTAGGAGCTTTTTTACACAATGTTATATATAGAAATTAGGTGAAACTCAGTCAGAAGAGTATTAAAATAAACAGCCGTTATGTAGGAGGAAGAATGTTACTATATGAAAAAGCTATTTTTTTAACTGAATTTTAACAAAATTTACATTCATCACAGAGAGCAATTCAGAAAATGTTTCCCCATTCCCAGCCCCATATTTAGATTGACACCAGAACAAAATGGAACTTTAGAAAATGAATAATTAAAAAATATCTATTTTTTGCATTTTATAATGTATTTAACGCCTAATTAACTACTGTTCACTGTATTTAAAAAAAATAATAAACCATCAATGAAATAAACATATTTATACACACACATCAGAGCTCTTAAATATACAATAGAGGATTCATAATTGGGCTACATTCATAAAAAACACAATTGAAAAATTAAAAATTCTAAACTTGAAAAATACCTAAAATATTAATGGTAGTTATAATGGACGGTATCATATTTGTTTTTTCTTTAAAGTTTGCTGTAATATAAAAATATTAAAATAAGCAATTATGTATATAAAAACATCCTACCATTTCTTTAGATCACAATTATTTTTAAGTTAATATGAATATTGGACTATTAATACAAATTGCATATACAAATACCGCACCAAAAAAAACCTTGAAAAACACAGAAAAGTATTAAAAAGAACGTCAGAACAACTCAGAATCCCAAAACTCAAAGATAACCAACAAAAATATTTAACATTTTAGCTAAGTAATGAAAATAATGCAATACAATTTTTGTTTGTTTTTATTGCTCAATATATTGTAAGGCAGTTCATGAACTATACAATTTATATGTGTGAGTACACACATACATTAATTCTGTGTATATGATTTTATGCATCTCAGTTTCTTTGGTACAGATTACTAAAAATTGAATCACTGAATCAACAGGCATGAATGTTTCAATTTTTAAGGCTTTTTAACACATACTGTCAAACTGCTTTCTATATAAAATGTGGACCATCTACACTTTCTCCAAGAAGGGATCAATGTGTCCATCTCAGACAGACACAGCATATAGTACATTATTGTTTTAAACCTTTGGTAATTGAAAAATGTTAACGTGCTTTAATTTATACTACCAGCTGATTATTAGTGAGATAAAACAAGTGTATCCATATGCTTATTAATAATTTATAATTCCCTTTCTGTAATTTTTTTATACAAGTACCTTGCCTATTTTTTTGGGGGGGTGTCTTAGAAATTTTCTTAATAATCTATATGAGTTACTTACTTATAAAGGATAATGATTTCTTCCACAGTCGTTATGCTTATTACGTTTAGAAATTCTTTTTCAAGCCCAACTACTTACTTGTAAGTCATTTTCTGGTCCGTCAGCTTCATTTTTTGACGCCGGGCATCCTAACAAAACAGGTAAAAGGTACTGAAGTACAGAATTTTCTTTCTTTCTTTTTTTTTTATATTTTATTGCACTTCAGGTGAAGGCTTACAGAACAAATAGTTTCTCATGAAACAGTAGCACACGTTTTTTTATGACATTGGTTAACAACCCCACAACATATTAACCCTCTACAGAAGTACAGAATTTTCATTTTATACTTCAATATTAATAAGTAATTGATTATGTCATTGTAACCGTGGGCTGCTGGCAATCTGTCAGATGTTGGCCACTCACACCTGTTCTTATGACAGAAAACTAGAGAATAAAGTGATAGTTTTCCTCTCCTATAGGGAAATCCTCAGTTACTTACTAAAGAGACGTTTCTCTGAAAATGTACTAGCTCTAGCAAGCCCTGCGCCAGATTTCTCCTAAATTCTCTTGAACTGCTATGTACCATACTCCCTGATGTTTAGGAGACGCTGCAGTTAAAACTAAAAATCAGCTGCTGTTGTGTCAACTCCGACTCACAAGGACCCCATGTGTGCCAGCAGAGGCATACAGAGGCGGGAGACCAGCAGGGGGCACTAGCCCTCAGGCACAAGTCCAAGGGGGCCCAGAGGAGGCGTGGAATGGCCTTCCGACCCACCACAAGTATGAAATGTGCCTGACTGAGGTGACCCGACAAGACGGCGGAAGGCGTATCCGCTGACTGTCACCACTATGAATGTCTTCATCTTGAGATGGGGAGGGGGTGCATGTTAGAGACTGCCCTGGTCGCCCGTTACCCTGGCTACGGCCCTGTGTGTCTAGAGTAGAACTGTGCTTCACAGGGTTTTCAGTGGCTGACTTTTTTGGAAGCAGACTGCTAGGCCTTTCTTCCAAGGTGCCTCTGGGCAGACTCAAATCTCCAGCCTTTTGGTCAGCAGCAGAGTACGTTAACCACTTATACCACTCAGGTACTCCAGGAGACACCCAAAAATCATTTATTCAACCTTCCTAATTGCTCTGATTCAGGAAACAGTATTTAGATTTCAGTTGCTTCAATACAGAAAGTAAATGATTGTCTTCATTGACTGCTGATAGTCAGTGGCCAATTATTGCCACTGACCTTTGTGCATCAATGTCTCTCTATAGATTTTCCTGGGATACAAGAGTGCCTTTTGATCTGATAAGTTAATAAGGAGAGATCTGTCCTAGCAAAGTATTCTAAGTTTACGTATCCCCCAAAGACACAGATAACACAGGACAATCATGAGAGAGGGAGAAATTTGCCCTTTCGAAAGGGCGACATAAGCTTATTCTTATTTGCATAGAAGGCTAAATAAGAGAAATTTAACGGGTTGTTGAAAATTTACTTAGCAGCTGATAATACGTCTTTCCTAAAGGAGGAGACAGCTCATTGAGCATTGTAGTCTCTTCTGTCTGGCTAGGAATTTGTCAGCCCCCTCTTATAAATCACCTTTTAAAACATTAAACCCAATCTATTTGAAAAAGTATACTCTTATGTGGTCATGATTGTGTGCTTAAATGTAATTCAAAACTTTAATTAAATCATGTAAATTTCCACACCCAAGGATAACGATTTTCACTTTAAAGTACTGGTTCTTCAACCTCAGCTAAGGATGAGAATCAACTGGAGAATTGCAGAAAATATATGAATGCCAGACAGAGTGTTACCCCAAACTAAAAACGTTAAAACCTCTGTGTAAGGCCCCAAAACCCAAAACTTGTTGCTGTCAAGTCGATTCTGACTCACAGTGACCCTGCAGGACAGAGTAGAACTACCCTTCCAAGGAGCACCTGATGGATTTGAACTGCCAGCCTTCTGGTTAGCAGCCGTAGCTCTTAACCACTGTGCCACCAGGGTTTCCGCTTAAGGCCCAGGGCATGATGCATTTTTTTTTTTTTTTTTAAATCTTTAAGTTTCCCAGGTGATGCTATCTTGAAGCCAGGTTTGAGAACCAGTAGTGGAGAATCTTAGGATTCATAATCCCCTTTTTTGTGTTTCTTAATGCAAATTACCATCATCTGGCTAAAGCAGTGACTTCTTACTGCATCTGAACAGTTTGCGGAGCTTTTAAAAAACAAGATGACTCAACCCCATTCCCCAGATAGTTGGATTCACTTGGAATGGGATGGGAACCAGTTCTATTTTTCAAAAGCTCTTCAGGTGATTCTAACATGCAACCACAGCTGAAAAATACTGATCTAGGGAGAATTTGTAGATTCTTGTAATAAAACGATTACTATCATATGATGGTAACGTTTTCTGAATTAGAAATCAAGAAATGCTTATTTATCAAAGTCTCATCTTTTAAAGTAGCTAAATAAGTTATTTAATCAGAGTTTCACACACTATCAAAACATATTTGTACTAAGCACTTCCATGTTCTTGCCTATGGTTACTCTCATAATTAGTTCATTTCACCAAATTTTTGTATTAAAATGCCATCTTCAAAATATACAAATCACAGTGTAGTCTAACACATTTTGATTCAGTTACTTTATTTAAGTCACTTCCATTAAGAGACGATTTTCCTTAATTAGAAAAGCAAATCAAGTCTTAGTTATTTCTTCCTGTTTGGGAAGAAATGTGTTTTAATGTGATTTATTTCTGTTTTATAATAAATAAGCAGAGCCTTGGTGAAAATACATGCCTCCTCCATTTAAAACTTGCATGCTTTATAGTTAATAACTGGTAAGATACACAAAGAGATAGATAAAATGGAGTTGTGACCTCTGCCAATCCTAGATAATGAAATCAGGTAAAGAGGTAAGAAGGGTTTTGCCTAACAGAGTCTACATATATTTGGGTATTACAAATTCTCTCTTTATCATTACCAAAATGAGGATGTGACTGATGTGACACACAGACAGATATCTTATTGGGATTCTGACAGCTCTATCTCACTGCTCCCCTCTTTCCTTCCTTCACTTCTCTGATAATCATATATCAAAAAGGCTGACTCATTTCTTCAGACTCTTATGTTAAAACATTTTCATTATCTGAAGTTGCTGTTGATGGGCTCTCCAAGATAATACACGCAACTGGTACAGACTCTAATTTGACAATTACAAAAGAGGCTAAGGAGTCTACTATTTTATCTTTACCTATAGTGAACTTTCAAAGCCTGGTTATATATCAAAAAAGCTGGCTTCCTTAAAATGCAAGAACTACTTTGGGTCAACTTTTAGAAAGACGACCTCTAGTTTCCATAACTGGTGAACAAACTAAGAGCCAAGAAAACCTACCTTGAGAAATATCCTCTATCGCTCTTCGAATGCCTCTATCAAAAGCTCTGGCATCAGCAGGACTCTGAAAGGTAAGGCCAAACTTTTTGTCATCGATCTTCCAGTGGTGAAATGTTGGAGTGACCTTATTGTAAATGAGGTCCTTTTTAAGCATACATTCCAAAACCACCTGTCAAAAGTCAAACGGCAAAAATTACTATACATATAGCAAATGTATCTTAGATACAAACTGAAGTCAGAGAGGAGCTATTTTTTTTTTTTAAATAATGGAGTATTTCTATTATTTTAATAAAGAAGTCTTGCTAGTTAATCTACTTCACAAGGACTCAATACAGAAATTAAGATGAGAGAGATCAAAAAGATCGTGCAAGTTGGATTACAGAATATTTATTATAGTCATACATTGCTTAACATCCATGATACGTTCTGTGAAATAGGACGTCATGTGATTTGGACGTTATGAGAATACCATATTATATACAGGCAGTCATCAGGTTACAAACCCCTAACTTATGGACAATTTGTACTGAAGAATGGACTGCCATAGAGCTTATTATATTAAAAATGTGAGTTAAATATATACAGTGGTTCGTAATAATGACCTCATGCACTACTTTGTGATGTTCATGAAAACACGGTGCAGTTCAGCAGTGTTTCTTAAGTGTTACATCCAGTATGTCGCACTCTCTGACTGGGATTTCTGACTCTGTTATAACCTTGTGGGACAACAGACATTATGCGGTGCATGACTGTACTCTCATTTGAGAAATACACATGTGCAGACACTCCTCATTGTCTACTAATTTTCCAGGAGAATACACCAGGAATTACTCTTGAGAAAGTACAGGGGCATGGTGTGGTGAAAATTTAACGTTTTAAAGTCACTTTCCTAAACTTCTTTAAAGATCTATTAATATTTTGCTTGAGGATTTAATGGTCACAGCCGATCAAATACCTGCGCCACATTCTCAGTGTGTGAACGTAAGTGGGTTATTGACCTTTCAAAGCCTTCGTGTCCTCATCTCTAAAACTGGAATAGCAATATTAAATATCTATCTCACAGCTTTAACAGAACGAGCACTCATGTAAAGAGCAGCGCATCATGTGTGGGAAAATACACTTTTGTTTCCTTTTTTTGGGTTTTCTATTTTGAAATAATTTCAAACTTATAAAAAAGTTGCAATAATAATATAAAAAATTCCTGTCTGTCCTTTAGCCAGATTTGCCACATTTATTTTTTAACATTCTTTTTCTGTGTATGCGTGTGTATGAACATTTTATTTATTATCAACCATCTGAAAGAAACGTACATATATGATGCCCCATTGCCCCTTAATACTTAAGTATGTACTTCCTAAGAGCAATGCTCATCTCTTATGTAATCATAGTACAGCGATCAAACTCAGGGCATCTAAAATTGGTACAATGCTTTTATCTAATCTACAGTCCATATTCCAAAATTGTCCACTGTGCTAATAACGTACTTTACAGCATCAACAACAATAAAAAAACAACTTTCAGTACAGGATACAATCTAGGATTGTACATTATCTTTAGTTTTAAATCTCTTTAAGGAGCTTTGGTGGTGCAACAAAGGAGCCCTGGTAGCACAGTGGCAAAAGTGCTCAGCTGCTAACTCAAAGGTCGGCGGTTCCAACCCACCAGCCACTCTGTGGGAGAAAAGTTGTGGCAGTCTGCTTCTGCAAAGATTTATAGCCTTGGAAACCCCGCGAGGCAGTTCTCTCTCTGTCCTACAGGGCCACTATGAGTCGGAATTAACTCGATGGCAATGGGTTTGGTTTGGTTTTGGTGGTGCAACGGTTAAGCTGCTAAGTGAAAGGTTGCAAGTTCAAACCCACCCAGTCACTCCACGGGAGTAAGACCTGGCAATCTGCTCCATGTAAAGGTTACAGCTTAGAAAACCATATAGGGCAGTTCTGCTCGCCACACGGGGGCACTATGAGTTGAAATCAACTGAACGGCACCTCATGACAACATCTCTTTAGTCTTTCTCAATCTGGAACAGTTCTCCTCAGCCTTTCATTACTTTTCATGATGCTCACAGTATACTTTTAACAATTAATTCAATTAATCAAAAACTAAAACTATATATCTTAATTATTTTAGAAATACTCAATAAAAAGATAATTTTTTAATACCAAAAAATTCCCTGATCTCATTATCCTACTTCATTTCTTCACAGCACTTATAACTATCTGAAATACTTTTGTTTACTTGTTTACTGTTAATCCCCTATGTGTCCCAACTAGAACGCAAATGCCACACAGCTCACTTTTTAATACATGAAAATATTACTAAATTAGCTCCTCTGTTAAATTTCCCAAGATTAATGTTTTCACTTAGATAAATTTCAACATAATACAAACCAATCTTCGCCATTTGCTTTCACCTGACATTTATTTTTTCAGAGGTTCCCAAAAAGACTGAAGCTGTCAAGGGATTTCATTTTACTTGGATGCATAATAAACATCCATGGAAGTAGCCATCAAGAAATCAAATGATGTATTGCATTGGGCAAATTTGATGCAAAAGATCTCTTTAAAGTGTTAAAAAGGAAAGATGTCACTTTGAGGACTAAGGTGTACCTGATCGAAGCCATGGTATTTTCAATCGCCAAAAGCTGGATAATAAATAAGGAAGACAAAAGAAGAACTGATGCCTTTGAATTATGGTGTTGGTGAAGAATATTGAGTATACCATGGTCTATCAAAAGAACAAACAAATCTGTCCTAGAAGAAGTACAGCCAGAATGCTCCTTAGAAGAGAGGATGGCAGGCCTTCACCTCATGTACTTTGGACATGTTATCAGGAGGGACCAGACCCTGGAGAACGCTATGCTTGTGAAGTAGAGGGTCAGCAGAAGAGAGGAGGACCCTCAATGAGATAGTTAACATAGCGGCTGCAATACTGGGCTCAAGCTAGCAATGACTGTGAGGATGGTGCAGGAACAGGCAGTGAGTTTTTCGTTCTGTTGTACACAGGGTCACTGTGAGATGGAACCAACCTGATGGCGCTAATAACAGCAACATATGAGATCAAATGGTCAACAATTACAGTAAAGTAACGATGAGAAGGTAAGGGGGCAGGGAAACTAGATTACTGGAAATGGAACAACTAGAATGGAAATATATCCATTCCTTACTTATGGACTATCTCATTATCTGCCATTTCACATTTATGACAATAGTAAAAACTCCACCGTCTGACTATTCCATGCATTAACGACATATGTCTGGCAGTAATGACGGCTGAGGTGCGAGGTAAGAGCAACGGTGACTGCAATGGTTAAGGCTATGCGTCAGCTTGGCTGGACCATGATTCTCAGTGGTTTGGCCGTTGTATAAGGCTGTAATTTGGCAGTTATATATCATGTGGTCATCCTCCATTTCCCACAGCGTCAACTTTCACGTAACAATCCGGTCTTTGGAACCTAACCATGTCCATAAGTTAGCAGTGGCTGTAATGAGAATGTGGACACATTGTGAAAAATGTAACCAATGTTACTGAATAATTTGGGCAGAAATTGTTAAAGGGGAACCTAATTTGCTGTGTAAACCTTCACTGAAAATACAATAAAATATTATTTAAAAAATACAATCAGAGAGCCTATTGAGATTCTACTAATAAAAAAAAATAAAACATTTTTCTTTTTGTCATATGCAAAAAAAAAGAAAAATTGACTATAATTTAGCAACAGGCTACTGTGGTAGCAGCTATTCTAGATTTAGGAAAGAGGCAGTGGGATAGAAAAAGGGTGGAGAATCTACTGGCATAACCACTCACCATATTTGTAGATAATTTTTAGAATGTACCTCCTAGAACATTCTTATCACTTAGCATTCATATAAATTCTCACATCCTTTATGTCCAAACCATAACAATTTCTCACCAAAGTCACATAATATATTAGAAAGTAGTTTTGCTTTTGACCTCAAGTAGCACTAAAAAAAAGTATTCTCATTGTATCAAGGACAAAGTACAATGCACCCTGATTAACTAACAGGGGTAACTAAACATCCACCTCAAATTAAAAAATAAAAATCAATAGGACTGAAAAGTTTTTTTTTTTTTTTTTAAAAAAAAGCAGAAGAATGTCTCAGAAGACTTTTATTTATCATGTGATCATCTACGTTCCTGAAAAGTAAAGAGTTTTAAGGGCTGGAAGGATTCTTAAAAATTAAATTTCTGCTGCCTCCCTTCCACTGCCGCTCCTCAATTATATCAGAACAGTATGTTTTTACTTTAGCCCACTGCATTTTTTCACTATATGAATTCTGTATCTTAAGATAACTGTATTAATAGGCATATAGGAAGCAGAGGGCAATGTTTACCATATTCGTGACTGGCAAAATTAGCAAACAACTGTAGAAAATGGCTGTTATAAACGTAATGTCAAGAGATTACAATCAACCAATACAGTATTACCAGGTGAATTTATTGACACTACAGGAAAAATTAGGTAAAAGGATACATTATTTCTGGCCAATAGGTAGTTATGCCTATTAATTACCAATCTAGTAAACTAAATTGCTCCCTGTAGGCATGAGTGGTTATCTTTCTGAATGTATGACTTACTCTTAGAGCTTCCTTATACGAGAAGATATGGTACAAAAGGAAATGATTAATTCTGAGTCCTGCTAAAATTATCCTAAGCCAATTGCCAGAAGTCATTAAAAACATAATCTTAAAAATATTTAGTCTACAGCTGTTAAACGTGAAGTACATACCTGGCTAATCCTAATTAATAGCTGAATAAACTTCCTTTTGGGGTTAAGTAATTCTGGAAGTATGTGAATTTCATCAGGGCCCCAAGGTAACCCTAAGGACACTCATAAATGAAAGAGTCAAGATAAATTTAAAAGTCAATCAATAGGCCCAATCTCATTTCTACCTAAAAGAAGACAGTTTATACTAAATTAATAAATGGAAAAGATATTAAGAGTTTAAATGGCTATTGTATAGTGAATATTAAATGTGAGACTAACTCAACAAGAATAAGTACAAGGACTAGATAGCCAAAGTTATATAACATCAATCAACCCTATTTGATTCAGTTGGCTGGTTAACAAAGGACAACAAATTAAAGAGTTACTTTTTAGAATCAGTTCTAGAAACTTTTGAACTTTAGATCATCTACAAGTATATTGGGATTAGAAAAGAAGTATTATTTATTATTAGCCAAACAATAAATGTGTAATGAAAAAATTCTAAAACGAGCAAAAGCCACAACACATTCAAAAGAATTGTTTGAATTACACAGACTGCATTAAAAAAATTTCACACTTTTATGTATCAACAGATGTGATATGTAACTATTTGCTAATATATTATTTGACTTTGGTGAGAAATTGTTATGGTTTGGACATAGTGGCTGTGAGAATTTATGTGAATGCTAAGTGATAACAATGTTCGAGGTATGAGTCAAATATAATCATTATTAATAGACTGGCTGGAGCCAGCTCTAGGAAGCTGACTATAATAATGAAGGACAGTAAATACAATTACGTAGAGGTATTTCGTAGGACAACTTTGCATTCCAACACAAATCTAAACAAGTTGGTTAAGACATACAACTCTAAATTCTTTTCTAGCAAAATAAATGCTTTGGAACCACTGATATTTCAGTAAGCTCTTGAAGTCTGTCCGTCCAACGGTAACAAAAAGAACAAAATCTCCCCTCATCTTCTGTTAAGGTGAAATACATGTTAATTATGGAAAAAAATACAAACACGAGAACTCTGGAATTTAAGAAAAATGAAAGCAATCATAGCAAAGTTATAATTATTAAAATCTAATAAAGATGAAGGGAAAGAGGGGAGACAGGTGATTTCCCTATAGTACCAGGCTAAGAGAAAGGGGGAAAATGAGTAGTGAGAAAGGATCGTCATATCTGAGCACTTCCTAACTCATTCTGTGAGATTAGGATTACCCTAATACCCAAAGTCAAAGTAAAATGATTAAACTATGAAAAACAAGGGGCAGGAACCTGACACATATACTTTCCGTGGAAGAAGATGGCAGTACTCTATTAAAGGAATTAAAGTAATTAATGAAGCCTGTGGGCTCTGCGGCCAAGACTGGCTGGGTCCCCCATTCAGCTCCCACCATTACTACCCGCTGGCCTTTGAGAGTTAAAAGAGGTAATACAGGCAGAGT
Source organism: Trichechus manatus latirostris (assembly GCF_000243295.1). NCBI lineage: Eukaryota > Metazoa > Chordata > Mammalia > Sirenia > Trichechidae > Trichechus > Trichechus manatus. Next base: position 6,378,239 of record NW_004444012.1, on the reverse strand, counting down.
ACTCAAAATAGTGCCTTGCACACAGTAAGCCTCCAATCAGTATTAGCAGGAATGGTGACGTTAGTCACTAGGAGATGCCACTGGCCCCGTAATAGGTTAGTTGCTATGAGAGGCTGGGAGCTCAGGATTTAAAGGGTTTTTTTCAATATGTGAGGAAGAAGAGTTTGAATGAGAAACACAAGTGCTCAGGAACTCAGAGTTTATGTGAACGAATTCTGAAGAGCTTAAGTGAAGGGATTTTAAGGCAGTGAAAGCCTTTCTCTCCAACTTTCTGACATTTTCTCTTCTCCTAAAAGAAATTTCAGAATAAGAATTTACAGAGGAAAAAGAGGGAGGGCGGGGAACTGTGATTAATAAATAACTAAAACTTCCTAAGAAATGGAGCCCTGGTGACGCACTGGTTAAGAGCTACAGCAAGCTACGGCTGCTAACCAGAAGGCTGGCAGTTCGAATCTACCAGCTGCTCCTTGGAAACCCTATGGGGCAGTTCTACTCTGTCACTATGAGTCAGAATTGACTCGATGACAACGAGTCCTAAGATATATCCCAAGATATTTTGGAAAATACAGAGCAAAACTTCCATCATGAAATTACTACTTGTACTGTTTGCTGAAATTTTATAGGACAGAGTAGAACTGCCCCATAGGGTTTCCAAGGCTGTAATCTTTACAGAAGCAGACTGCAATCTCTTTCTCCTGCGGAGGAGCAGGTGGTGGGTTCGAACTGCCCACCTTTCAGTTAGCAGCCAAGCTCTTAAGCACTACGCCACCAAGGCTCCCTTTCTGTGTAACAACCAATAACTTTAAAGAGAGGAATAAAATGAACTATATGTACCTTTAAACTACCATGTGTTTTATTATACTTGCTACCTTCCAAGTAGTTAATTACATGTTTACAAATAGTATTATCCAAGAACTAATAGAGTTGGTAACTAGAAATAAAAATTCTACTCATAACTTTCTGAAATATTTTTAATCTAATCAAAAAAACATTTCATTTTTTGAATAAAAATTCCAAGTTCAAATTAAATTATTTGATAACCAAAATCAGTAATGAGTATCTTAAATATTTGTCTTATATTATGAATTTTAGTTTTCTGGATGATATAAAAACTAGTATCCTGTAGCAAGGTCACTGGCAGGCTATGGTCTATGAAATGATGTTGTTATCAAATATATATTTTTACAAATTGTCTAATTAATAAAAATTTATGTTAAATACTGTGTTCCATGGTGAGTGGGATTTTGGAAATAGTAGTAGAAGCAATAATAGCAGTGATCTTCACATAACAGCAGTTCAGCTACCACAAAAGGAAGGAAGGAAGTGAAGATGGTGTATTTTTGCAATCATGGCATATTATTTTAACATACAATTTACGTTTTTGTATGACTAAATAGTTTACATAAAGAACCTCCCAAAAATAAACCAAAGCAGTTGCTGCCGAGTTGATTCCAACTCACGGTGACCCCATGTGTGTTAGCACAACTGTGTGCCATAGGGTTTTCACGGCTGTGACCTTTCAGAAGCAGATCTCCAGGCCTTTCTTCCTAGTTTCCTCTGGGTAAGTTTGACCCACCAATCTTTCAGTTAGTAGCCGAGCACTTAATTGTCTGCACCACCCAGAGAGCCATATAAAGAACAGCAAGTTACAAAAGGCATCAATCAGACCAAAAAAAATACACACACACACACACACACACACACACACACACAGGAGCCCTGGTGACACAGTGGTTAAGAGTTTGGCTGCTAATCAAAAGGTCGGCAGTTCGAATCCACCAGCTGCTCCTTGAAACCCTATGGGGCTATGGGGTTTTGGCAAAAACCAAACTCATTGCTGACGCGTCAATTCCGACTCACAGCGACCCTGTAGGACAGAGCGGAATTGCCCCATAGGGTTTCCAAAGAGGGCCTGGTGGATTTGAACTGCCGACCTTTTGGTTAGCAAACGTAGCTCTTTATATATACATATACACACACACATCCAAAAAAGAGAATAACTGCAACAGTGTCTTGGTTTTAAACAACCAGCTTCCAAACTACAATATGCTCCCACTTTTAATTAGTTCCCATTGAAATAGGTAAGATGTGAGAGTATGCAAACAATAAAAACTAGAATAAATAACAATTCAAAGAACACAACGAAACTGAAGGCCAGATACGTAACTGCAGAGATCTGAAACAGTGTGCACCTGGGAATTAACTTGACAACATTACCAATGTTGGGAAAAGGTGTGGGGTGGGGGTGGAGGGGGTGCTGAGAGTAACAATTCAACACAATGGACTCACAGGCAAAAAGTATAATGAATACTTAAGATTCAGTTCACTATGAAGATAACTGCATCCATTGATCTTCAAAATATATAAGTGAAAAATGAAATATCCCCGAAGAGAACTTGACAAATCTACCATCACAGTGAGATATTTAAACATCTCTCAATAACTGACAGATGAAGTAGACATAAAATTAGATTTTAATATCACCATTAAGTTTGATCTGACACACACAGAAACATGCATAAAATTCCTGAAAAATACATTCTTCAGAAAACATGGGAACATTTAAAAAATTAATCATTTACCTTAACATAAAACATATCCTCACATATATAAAAGAATTGATATACAGATCATACTCTCAAAATAATTTTTTTAATTGCTCTAAGTTTACAATTCAAGTTAGTCTCTCATACAAAAATTTATACATACATTGTTTTGTGACCCTAGCTGCTCTCCCTATACTGTGACAGCACACTCCTCCTTTCCACCCTGGATTTCCTGTGTCCATTCAGCCAGCTCCTGACCTTCTCTGCCTTCTCATCTCGCCTCTGGACAGGAGCTGCCCATTTAGTCTCATGTATCTACTTGAGCTAAGAAGCATACTCTTCATGAGTATCATTTTCTGTCCCATAGTCCAGTCTAATCTTTGTCTGACGAGCTGGCCTCAGGAATGTTTTAGTTTTGGGCTAACAGAGTCTGGGGGCCATGTCTTTTGGGGTCCCTCCAGTCTCAATCAAACCATTAAGTCTCGTCTTTGTACTAGAATTTGAGTTCTGCACCCTACTTTTCTCCTGCTCTATCAGGGACTCTCTGCTGTGTTCCCTGTCAGGGTGGTCTTTGTTGATAGCCCGGCACCATCTAGTTCTTCTGGTCTCAGGCTGATGGAGTCTCTGGTTTATGTGGCCCTTTCTGTCTCTTGGGCTAGTATTTTCCTTGTGTCTATGGTGTTCTTCACTCTTCTTTACTCCAGGTGGTTGGGACCAACTGATGCATCTTAGATGGCCGCTTGCTAGCTTTTAAGACCCAAGATGCCACTCACCAACGCGGGATGCAGAAGATTTTCTTAATAAACTTTCTTGCGCCAATTGACCTAGTTGCCCCCTGAAACCATGGTCCCCAGACCCCTGCACCTGCTACTCTGTCCCTCAAAATGTTTGGTTATATTCAGTAAACTTCTCATCTTTTGGTTTAGTCCAGTTGTGCTGACTTACCCTGTAGTGTGTGCTGTCCTTCCCTTCAACTAAGATAATTCTTGTCTACTATCTAGTGAGTAAATTCCCTTCTCCGTCCCTCCCCACCCTTGTAACCATCAAAGAATGTTTTCTTCTGTGTTTAAACATTTTCCTGAGTTCTTATAATAGCGGTCTTATACAATATTTGTCCTTTACTGACTGACTAAATTCACTTAGCATGCCTTCCAGATTCTTCCATGTTATAAGATGTTTCATGGATTCATTGCTGTTCTTTATTGCTGTGTAGTATTCCATTGTGTAAATACACCATAATTTGTTTATCCATTCGTCCACTAATGAGTACCTAGGTTGTTTCCATCTTTTTGCTATCTTGAACAGTACTGAAATGAATATGGATGTGCATGTATCTATTCATGTGACAACTTTTATTTCTCTAGAATATATTAAAAGGAGCAGGATTGCTGGGTCAAATGGTACTTCTATTTCTAGCTTTTTAAGGAAGCGCCAAATCAATTTCCACAGTGGTTGTACCATTTTACATTCCCACCAACAGTGTGTAAGTGTTCCAGTCTCTCCACAAGCTCTCCAGCATTATTTGGTGTTTTTTGGATTAAAGCTAGCCTTGTTGGGGAGAGATAGTATCTCATTATAGTTTTGATTTGCATTTCTCTAATGGCTAATGATCGTGAGCATTTCCTCATGTGTCTGTCAGCTGTCTGAATGTCTTCTTTGGCAAACTGCCTGGTCATATCCTTTGCCCATTGTTTTAATTATGTCTTTTTGTTGAGGTTTTGCAGTGTCTTGTAGATTTTAGAGAGTAGACACTGATCTGATTTGTTGTAACCAAAATTTTTTCCCAGTCTGTAGGTTGTCTTTTTACTCTTTTGGTGAAGTTTTTTGATGAGCATAAGTATTTGATTTTTAGGAGCTCCCAATTATCTAGTCTTTCTTCTTGCACTTATGCATTCTTATTTATGGTTCATACTGTGTTTATGCCATGTATTAGGGCTCCTAGTGTTGTCCCTTTTTTTTTTTCCATGATCTTTATTGTTTTTTATTTTATATTTAAGTCTTTGATCTATTTTGAGTTAAGTTTTTGTGCATAGTGTGAAGTACGGGTCTTATTTCAGTTTTTTGCAGTTATGCCAGCACCATTTGTTAAAGAGACTGTCTTTTCCCCAGTTAACAGACTTTGGGCCTTTGTCACATATCAGCTGCTCACAGGTGGATGAATTTATGTCTAGATTCTCAATTCTGTTCCATTGGTCTATGTATCTGTTGTTGTACCAGTACCAGGCTGTCTTGACTACCGTGACAGTATAAGAGGTTCTAAAATCAGGTAGTGTGAGGCCTCCCACTTCGTTCTTCTTCTTGAGTAATGCTTTACTTATTCAGGGCCTCTTCCCTTTCCATATGAAGTTGGTGATTTGTTTCTCCATCTCATTAAAAAATGCCGGTAGAATCTGTATCAGGACTGCACTGTATCTATAGACTGCTTTGGGTAGGATTGACATTTTCACAATGTTGAGTCTACCTATCCATGTGCAAGGTATGTTTTTCCACTTATGCAGGTCTCTTTTCGTTTCTTGCAGTAGTGTCTTGTAGTTTTCATTGTATAGGTCTTTTACGTCTCTGGTTAGATTTATTCCTAGGTATTTTATCTTCTTGGAGGCTACTGTAAATGGTATTGATTTGGTGATTTCCTCTTCAAGGTTCTCTTTGTTGGTGTAAAGGAATCTGATTTTTGTATGTTTATCTTGTATCCTGAAACTTTACTGGAATCTTCTATTAGTTCCAGTGGTTTTCTTGTGGATTCTTTGGGGTTTTCTGTGTATAAGATCATCTGCAAATAGAGATACTTTGACTTCTTCCTTACCAATCTGGATGCCCTTTCTTTCTTTTTCTAGCCTAATTGCTCTGGCT
>NW_004444012.1:6307600-6372007 GCF_000243295.1 Trichechus manatus latirostris | reverse complement strand
TAACAATTAGCTTAAAACATCTTGTCCTAAATAACCAATGGGTCAAAGGTATTAGTATGGGAATTAGAAAACAATTAGAATTGAAAGATAATGAAATACTACGTATAAAAAGTAGTGTGATGCAACTAAAGCAGAAGGGAAGTTTGCAGGCTGAAAAGCTTATTAAAAAAGAAAATCTGAAAACAAAATGGGCTCAATGTCCAACTTAAAGTTAAAAATGAATTTAATAACCCCAGGGAAAGTAGTAAGATGAAATAAAGGTAAAAGTAGGCATTAATAACATTTGTTTGTTCACTATTAATATGGATAACATGGATTCCTATTTCGGTCAATGTATTATAATCCATTATTCTTATTTATTTTGATGCTCAAATTGTCCCAGATTTGGCCAATAGGAACATCTTTGTGCTGACTCTTGTGTCCTTTTGACATGACTGCAACTTTTTTTTCCCCTTAGCATTCCTTTACTTTCTGGAAGAAAATGTTAGGATATTCTGGGCAGGGATGCAGAATTTGAATCTAATCATGAGAAAACGTAAGACAAATAACTTGCCAGTAATTTTCAAACATGTCTATGTCGTGAAAGACAAGGAGAGACTGAGGATTAAAGGAGACTAAAGAGACATGACAACTAAATGCTACAAGATCTTATACTGCAGGGAAAAAACATAAAGAAAAACTGTCCTAGACAAAATTGGAGAATGGACTATACATTAAAGTACTGTATCAATATTAAACTTTCTGAATGTGATAATTACACTGTGACTAGATAAGACAATATCTTTGTTCTTAGGAAAAATACACTGAAGCATTAAGGAGTAAAAGGCAGAATGCAAGCAACTTATTTATACGGTCCAGAAAAAAAAAATGATAGAAACAATAGTGTGTATTCATATGTGTTCGTATGTCGGTGGTGTGGAGACAGAATGATTATTTAATGATAAAACATGTTAAAAAAAAAAAAGATAGCAAAGGGACAATAAAGAAATGACAAAGTCAAAAGTTGGTTCTTTACCAAGACTACAGAAGAAGAAAAAAAAAAAAAAAAAAAAAGTAAAAGTATAAGTAAAAAATATTAGGAATGAAAAGGGGGACAAGAGTGAAGGCATGGTAAAGATTTAAAACCCTACTGTGAAACAATCAATTGTCTAGAAAAACTATGTAACTTAGCAAAACTCACCCAAAAAGAAAATAGAAACCGCTAGAGACCTATAACCACTAACAAAACCGAATCAGAGCGAAAGGTGTGAGAGAATGGGTGGTGAGATACAGTGGGATTCCACTAGCTCCTCCAGAAATATCTCAAGCACTAGAGGCCAGACAGCAAGAAGGCCACATGCCCTGTACAGAATTCAGAGGAGTCCCTGGGTGGCACAAATGGTTAAGTGCTCAATTACTAACCGTAAGGTTGGTGGTTTGAACCCCCTCAGAGGTGTTTTGGAAGAAAAGCCTGGAGATCTGCTTTCGAAAGGTCACAGCCTTGAAAACCCTGTGGAGTACAGTTCTACTCTGTACATATGGGGTCACCATAAGTTAAGACTTGACTCCACAGCAACTAGTTTGTTTTTTTCTCGTTTACTACCAGCAAGAGTCCCTGGGTGGTACAAATGGTTAACGTCCTCAGCTGCTAACTGAAAAGCTGGAGGTTCTCGTCCACCCAGAAGTGTACTGGAAGAAAGGCCTGGTGATCTACTTTCAAAAAGTTAGTTATTGAAAACCTATGGAGCACAGTGAGTCACCATGAGTTGGAATTAAAAGCAACTGTACTACCAGCAAAAGGCGGATGGAACTGTCACAGCTGACTCCTAATTAGGACACTGCTCCTAGGGGCAACACTAAATAACAACAAAAAAAACTTAGCCTTTTCCCTAATTCCCACAGGCTGCTAGGTCTTTGAATTACCAGAATAAAACTACAATAAAAACCTAAACAATTCTCTTCTCCCTCAACTGGGTCACCATAATTTATAAAGGGGCCCATACAACTGTGATGGAATCAATCTTAATGATCTAGGAATTTAAGAGACATAAACTTTTATGAACCAATTTATACAGCAATACTTATACAACATAAAAATCATTTAGAAACATAAGAACATCCAAAAACATGGCAATAGCTGGGAACCTTCAGTCTTTGAGAGTTGAAGTAGACCACCTCTCCCCCACCCCCCAAAAAAGGATATGTAAGATTCGAATACTTTAATAAATAAAGTTAAAACTTTATAAAGGTCTCAAATCAATAATCAAAGTTTCTACCTCAACAAAGTAGAAAAAATAGTAAGATAAACCCAAAGCAAGGAGAAAGAAGAAACTTATAAAGATAAAAACAGAAACCAATTAAATGGAAAATAGGAAAGTAGAGAAAAATCAATGAAACAAAAAGCTGGTTTTCTGGAAAACAAAACAAAGAATCAGTAAAATTTATAAATTTCTAGCAATACTGATAAAAATAAAAAGATTTAAGACACAAATCACCAATATCAGGAATGAAACAGGGATATCACGACAGATCCTACAGCCTTTAAAATAATACTAACAGATAATAAGAATAACTTTACACTCATAAATTAGAATACTTACAAGAAATGACTAATTCTTTGAAAACCACAAGTTATCAAAACTAAACAAAGATGAAATAAACAACCTGAAAAAGTCCTATAATCATAAAATAAAAAAAAATTTTTTTAATTTAAAAGATTTCAGAAAAGAAATCTCCAGGCAGAGATGGTTTCACTGGAGAACTCTATCAAACATTTAAAGAAGAATTAATACCAATTTTACACAATCATTTCCAGAAAACCGAAGTGCAGGGAACACTTCCCAGCTCATTTTATGAGGCCAATATTAGTCTGATACCACCACCAGACAAAGACAGTATAAAATAAGAAAACTATTTTACATTAAGTAAATGTTAAATGTAAAAATCCTCAACAAAATATTAGTAAATTAAATCCAACAATTTATAAAAATATTATAGACAACGATCAAATGGGGTTTATTCCAGATATGCAAGGCTGGTTTGACATTTTAAAAAAATCAATTAATGTAATCTACTATATCAACAGGTTAAAGAAGAAAACTCATGTGATCATTTCATTTGATGGAGAAAAAAACTTTTGGCAAAATCCAACACCCATTCAAGATAAAAATTAAAAGCCAGTTAGAGGGGGATTACCTCAACTTAATAAAGATCATTTACAAAAAAATCCCTACAGCTAACATCAAACTAACTGCTAAAGGGATAAAGACTAAATGTATTTCTGCTATGGACATCCACTCTTACCACTGTTATTCAACGTATTACTGGAAGTTCTAGCCACTGAAAAAAGGCAAGAAAGAGAAATAAAAGGCATTCACATTGGAAAGGAAGATACAGAACTGTTCCCATTTATAGATGACATGGTTATCTATGTAAACAAATCTCAAGGAATCTACCTAAAATGTCTTAATTCAGCAAGGTCAAGGATATAAGATTAATACACAAGAATCAATTGCATTTCTATATATAGACAATGAACATACTGTAACCAAAGTATAACATACAGTACCAATTCTAATTGTTTCAGAAAATGAAACACTTAGGTATGTATTTCACAAAACATTATGTAGGATCTGTATGCTGAAAATTACAAAATCCTGAAGAAAGAATTTGAAGGTCTAAATAAATGGAGCAACATACCATATTCATAGTTTATAGATATCAATTCTCCCCAAATTTATCCATAGGTTTAATGCAATTCCTATCAAAATTCCAGCAAAGTTTCTGTTGACACAAACAAGATTATTCTAAAATGTATAGGGAATGAGAAACTAATCTGTGCTGTAAATATTCACCTAAAACACAATAAAATACAAAGGCATTAAAAAAATAAAATAAACAACATGAAAAAACCCCAAAGGACAAGTATATAGGATATATAAAGTACCTCAAATCTCATCAGTAAAACAAAACAAGCAATCCAATGAGAAAATGGGTAAAAGACATGAACAGACATTTCACCAAAGACACACACTTGGCAAATAAGCACATCAGATGTTAAACATCATTACTCCTTAGGGAAATGCAAATTAAAACCACAATAACCTATCACTACACACCTATCAGAATGGTTTGAAAAAAACAAAACAAAACCTGACTGCCCAAAACGCTGGCAAGCATGTGGAGAAACTGGATATGTTCATACGGCGCTGGTGGGAGTGTAGCAAGGTAAAGCCACTCTGGAAAAAGTTTGTCAGTTTCGTATAAAATGCAACGTGCAACTACCATATTGACTCAGAGACATGAAAACTTACGTTCACAGAAAAACCTATATATAAATGTTTACAGCAGCTTTATTCATTCTAGGCAAAAACTGGAAACAGCCTAGACATCCTTCAACGGGTCAATGGTTAAACAAACTGTGCTACATACATATCATGGGATGCTACTTAACTATAAAAAAGAATAAACTATTGATACACTCAATGACCTGGATGACTCTCCAGGGAATTAAGCTGAATTGAAAAAAGCCATATCTAAAAGGTTACACACTTATGGTTCCATTTATGTAACATTTTTGAAATGACAAAATTGTATAAATGGAGAACAGATTAGTGGTTGCCAAGGTAGGAGGAAGGTGAGTGTGGACAGATCCTCGTGGTGATGGAATTTTCGCACCTTGTCTTTGGTGGCAGATAACTACACACGTGACAAAACTGTACAGAGCTAAACACACACCCAAAGGAGTATGAGTAAAACTGGGGAAATCTGCACGAGGTGGATTGTATCAATGTGAACGTCCTGATTGTGAGAGCGTACTATAGTTCTGCAAGATGTTACCACTGAGGAAAACAAGATAAAAGGATTTCTGTGTATTATTTCTTATAATAATCTATAATTACCTCAATTAAAATTTCAATAAAAAAGTCTGTGGAACAACTGCAGAAATAGATTTCATGAAAATTACCATCAAATTCTCAGACAGGGGAATGTAAGGGACACAAGGACACGTCTTTATCATAATAAGAGCCAACATCATACTTATCTGTGAACCAGAAATTCCATTAAATTTACAAAGAAGATGAAGAGACCCTTGATCCCCAATATTATCTAACATTATTCAGGAAGTTCTGGCCAATGCAAAAAGATATATATTTTTAAAAAGTTAAAGACTAATGAGGGGAAGCTAAAAAGGAGCAGGTATTAACTCTCTCTATAAAGCTACCATATGACTGTCCAATTCAAAATGACCAATACCAGTCCATTTAGCTAATGCCTAGGATATCGATCTTCAAGCGTTCAATTTCATTTTTAAAAGCTTCCAATTTTCCTTGGTTCATACTTTGTACTTTCCACATTCAATTTACTAATGGATGTTTGCAGCTGCTGCTTCTCATTTTGGTATTGGCCATTTTGAATCAGACAGTCATATGGTCTACTATGCCGGAAGCAACAAATTAAAGAGGAACAGTGCCCATTACTGTAAAAAATGACATTTCAAGATCTATCCTGAAATACAACACTGTTAGTGACAGCATAATATCCATAAGCCTACAAGGAAGACCAGTTAATATGACTATTATTCAAAGTTACACACCAACCACTAATGCCAAAGATGAACAAACTGAAGAATTTTACCCACTTCTCCAGTCTGAAATTGATCAAATATGCAATCAAGATGCAATGATAATTACTAGTGTTGAGAATGCAAAAGTTGGAAACAAAGAAGAAGGCTCAGTAGTTGAAAAACATGGCCTTGGTGAGAAACGACACTGGAGATCACATGACAGAATTTCCCAAGACCAGTGACTTATTCATTGCAAATACCTTTTCTCAAGAATATAAATGGTGACTATACACATGGACTTCGCTGGATGGAATACTCATGGAACACATTTCTTGTGGAAAGAAATGATGGACATGCTCAATGTCAGCAGTCAGAACAAGACCAGGGGCCAACCGCGGAACAGACCATCAACTGCTCATATGCAAATTCAGTTTGAAGCTGAAGAAAATTAGACAAAGTCTACGAGACCCAAAGTATGACCTTAAGTATATCTCACCTGAATTTAGAGACTATCTCAAGAACAGATTTGATATACTGAACTCAAATGACCGAAGACCAGACAAGTTGTGGGATGACATCAAGATCTTATACATGAAGAAAGCAAAAGGTCATTAAAAAGACAAAGAAAAGACCAAAATGGATATCAGAAGAGACTCTGAAACTTGCTCTTGAATGCAGAGTAGCTAAAGCAAAGAGGAAATGAAGTTAAAGAGCTGAACAGAAGATTTCAAAGGGAGGCTCGAGAAGACAATGTAAAGCATTATAATGAAATGTGCAAAGATCCAGAGTTAAAAAACTAAAAGGGAAAAACACGCTTGGCATCTCTCAAGCTGAAAGAGCTGAAGAAAAAATTCAAGACTTGAGTTGCAATACTGAAGGATTATATGGGCAAAATGCAGTAAGCATCAAAAGAAAATGGAAGAACAGTCACTTTACCAAAAAGAATTGGTCAACCTTCAACTGTTTCAGAAGGTAGCATATGATCAAAAATCAATGGTACTGAAGGAAGAAGTCCAAGCTGCACTGAAGGCACTGGTGAAAAACAACGCTCCAGGAATTGACAGAATACCAACTGAGGTGTTTCAACAAATGGATGCAGCGCTAAAAGCGCTCACTCACCTATGCCAAGACATCTGGAAGACGGCTACCTGGCCAATCAACAGGAAGAGATCCATATTTGTGCCTATTCCAAAGAAAGCTGATGCAACAGAATGTGGAAATTATCAAACAAAATCATTAATATTCACACTCAAGTAAAATTTTGCTGAAGATCATTCAAAAATGGTTGCAAGGGTACATTAACAGAGAACTACCAGAAAGTCAAAGAGGATGTGGAACGAAGGATATCAGTTCTGACGTCACATGGATCTTGGCTGAAAGCAGAGAATATGAGAAAGATGTTTACCTGTGTTTTACTGACTATGCAAAGGCATTTGATTGTGTGTCTAACAAATTATGATCTGAAGAATGCGAATTCCAGAACACTTAATTGTGCTCATGTGGAACCTGTACTTAGACCAGGAGGCAGTTGTTCAAACAGAACAAGGGGGATACTGTATGGTTTAAAATCAGAAAAGGTGTGCGTCAGTGTTGTATCCCTTCACCTTGCTTGCTCAATCTGTATGCTGAGCAAATAACCTGAGAAGATGGACTATATGAAGAACGGGGCACCAGGATTGGAGGAAGACTCATTAACAACCTGCAATATGCAGATGACACGACCTTACTTGCTAAAGTGAAGAGCACTTGAAACACTTACTGATGAAGATCAAAGACTATAGCCTTCAGATGGATTACACTGCAACATAAAGAAAACAAAAATCCTCACAACTAGAACAATAAGCAACAAAATGATAAATGGAGAAAAGATGGAAGTCGTCAAGGATTCCATTTTACCTGGATCCACAATCAACACCCATGGAAGCAGCAGTCAAGAAATCAAATGACGTATTGCACTGGGCAACTCTGCTGCAAAAGACCTCTTTAAAGTGTTAAAAAGCAAAGGCGTCACTCTGAGGACTAAGGTATGCCTGACCCAAGCCATGGTATTTTCAATCACCTCATTATGCATGTGAAAGCTGTACAATGAATAAGGAAGACCAAAGAAGAATCGACGCATTTGAATTATGGTGTTGGTGAAGAATACTGAACATACCAGAGACTGCCAGAAGAAGGAACAAATGTGTCTTGGAAGAAGTACAGCCAAGATGCTCGTCAGAAGTATGGATGGTGAAAGTTCATCTCAAGTACTCTGGACGTGTTTATCAGGAGGGAGCAGTCCCTGGAGAAGGACATCATGCTTGGAAAAGTAGAGGGTCAGTGAAGAAGAGGAAGACCCTCAATGAGATGGACTGAGACAGTAACTGCAACAATGGGCTCAAAGACAGCAAGTATTGTGAGGATGGTGCAGGACTGCGTAGTGATTCATCCCATTGTACACAGGGTCACTGTAGTCAGAGCTGACTCAATGGAACCCAACAACAGCAACAACATATAAAGCTACAGTAATTTACAAACTGTAATATTCATCTAAGTGTCGATAAGTAAACCATGCAATTGAATAGCACACAAAACTCTAGCACATAAAAGGCTGGAACTCAAACAACTGTTGACTACATGAAAGAATACTATCTTCCAACCAATTGAACACATGGTGTATATATAGATTATAATTTAGATTCTAGTAGAACAAAAATAGTAAGGAAATATTTGTTGTTGTTGTTAGGTGCCATCGAGTCGGTTCTTTTTAGACAGCCATTAAGTAAGGTATCAATATTTTGAGGTCAAACAGTGTAGATTTAATTTAGCTATTAGAGAGGCTCTAACAGTTTAATGGTAGTTGGCATGGAATGGATATGAAGTTTATTATGAAACAGATCACAGTCAGGTATAAAAGAAAAAGATGAAGTCAATATGATGAGCCTGATATACCCGATCAACCAGTATAAATCAACAACAAAAGAATGGAATGATATCAGTTTAAAACAAACAACTGAACAGTAAAGAGGAAATGTAGTGTAGTTAGTAAAGAGAGTGCTGAAGAAAAAGTAAAAAGTGTAAACCTGAAGTTGTGTGAAAAGAAATGAAGGCCACCAGAAAAGTGGTATGGGCCATATTCTAAGTCTTAATTTTCAGGAACCAGTTATCACATGGCTCCAAAAGAAAGTGAACAGAAAGGTTAACAGGCAGGTTTTTTCCTCTTCAGGGAATACTGGTAATGTAAAATAATTAACTGTTGTAGAACAATTGCTGGCAGAGAGTCACAAAATTTGTGGTTAAACAAAAAGTCATTAGTACACTTCATTATCTTTTCAATGGGTAGACCCTGAAATGAACAGGTAATTCTGAACTAGTTAAACATTGCTATTATTATTTGCATTTTCCCCAATTCTAATCCTTCATAGCAAATTTGTTTTTTGTTCTCTAACCCAATTTTTTTCTGCTGTGACTTACCTGTGATAATAAAAGGGAAGCTGTCCCCTGCCCTTATCATTTTCTCAGGACCAGCAAGCTGTCTGTCCACATTTTCTACTTCTCATAAATTGTTATTTTTTGAGCCAAAATAAGGGGATGGAATTGTCTCTAGGTAGTTACTGGGAACTACTAAAGGAATATTAGACCCAAATTTTACAGAGTTCATTATGTAAAGCAACAGAGAAGCTAGAGGGAACTAGGCAAAACTGGGGACATGTAAAACAGTTACGAGGCTTATCTGCAGTAACAGGGGCAAGATATAATGGGCAGGGAGGCAGAAATGAAAAGGATGAAACAAAATTAAGAAGGTGGCCTGTTTGAATAAATGAAAGAAACTGATGAAGCCTAGGTTTCTGACTGTTTTTGATGCACAACACTACCACCAAATCCAACAGAAGTCCAAGGCTCCTTAGTGCAGTGTAAGAACTTTACCAAAAATATAGACTGATTCTATTTTAACAATACATAAAAAATGTGAAAATCTGAATGTATAAACCAAAATATAAGGTTTTGTTCATAATATAAGTTTTCTTTACTCAAATGTTACCTACCTCCTCACCAAGGCCTTCCTTGGTCACGTTATCTAAAATTGTAACTAATGTCCCCCCAAAAAACCCCCTGTTCTCTCCTTCCCTGATTTGTTTCCCCCTTATTACTTAATCTGAGCCCTGGTGGCACAGTGGTGAAGAGCTATGGCTGCTAACCAAAAGACTGGCAGTTGAAATCACCAGCCACTCCTTGGAAACTCTATGAGGCAGTTCTACTCTGTCCTCCAGGGTCACTTGGAGTTGGAATCGACTCAACGGCAACGGGTTTGGTTTTTTTGGTATTACTTAATCACTACCTAGCATACTGCTTATTTTACTTATTGCCTGCCTCTCCCTGCCTAGAACGTATATTCCCTTAAGAACAGGGATGCCTGTCCATTTCTGCTCAATAAATATTTGTTGACACACTTTGAAAAAGAGTATTGACTATAGTTCCTTTCGCATAAAGTCACATAAAAATTCAATAACATAATGTCTACTGAAATATGAATGAGAGTGGTTTAAGTGATTGAAAAGGAAAATTTAGATTGGATTAAAAAGGAAAAGAGTAAAGATATCAAAGGCTGAAGGCGTTTAGTGAAATTAGGAAAAAATGAGAGGCACAAAGAAATTGAAGAGCAGGAGAAAGTAGAATAAAAAAGAAATGACAGGAAATTGTAAAATTCCTCAAATGAACAATTCTGGGTAACAACCAGGTCCAGGAAGTAGCCTGCTGAAATGAAGACAGAAGGTCAAGACTGTGCAAAGAAAAGCAGCCAAGAATAATGATGCATCTCAGATACAGAAAAGCTGGCTATGTGTAGCTGCGAAAGTCAACAGATAAAAATGAGAGCTAAAGAATAGCAATCTGAATGGTACAAAGTCTCAATAAATGGATTTATGCACGTGGGTGATGGAGTAATTGTCTGTAAGGGGAACAGCGAATAATAAAAATGCTTACACCACCTCTACTCCCACTCCCATCCTTTTCCTAACTCTGTAGTATTATGCTGAATAGGAAAACCAGGATCTTCCAAGACACAGGCTGAATTCTAAGGAGAAAGCTAGTTAAAGCTATTGTTTTCTAGTGGAGGAAGAGTTCTACAGAAGGATCAACGTTTCACAATGAAATAATTCACAGAGGTTCAGTGGAAAAGCTTAGCAGGAAATTTTTGTTCTGTACTTCTATAAAGCTCATCCCAAGGCAGAGAGATGTTTCCCATGGTGGAAACTGGGTGAGTCTCATTTTTAACAATGCTACTGCTATATCATAGCTACTTGATTTTCTTCCTAGAAAACAAATATACTACTTTTGTTTCAGGCATTAATAAGTAGAAAGAAAGCCCATTTTAAAAATATGTTCTTTTAAACAATAGAAGTATTATCTTACACGCATTTAAATTTTTATGAACTTTTTGTCCACAACCTAGTAACTTATTGATCCTAAAAACAATTCCTTAATCTCTCCTGCAACTTCCCAAGCTTTAAATGTTTCTTATGTGTTTTTTCTGCATTGCAGTATTACCTTTTCACTCTAGGTTTATAATAGTAGCTGTCCTATAACTTAGCTTTATCATAGCACAGTGCCCTTCTCTTGTTTCCACTGAGCATCTAGGGGTTTTGAGAGTTCCACTGTGTCTTTCTACCCAGCCTATTGTATTTTTTGTCATCTCTTAGCACATAATAAGCTTTAAAAAAGCAGAATAAATTTAATTAAGCTAGTAAATTTACAGTATTTTATTGTCTACTATATATACCTAGAAGTCCCTGGGTGGTACAAATGGTTAAGCAGTTTGACTACTAACTGAAAGGTTGGAGGTTCAAACCCACTCAGGGGCACCTCAAAAGAAAGGCCTGGCAATCTGTTTCTGAAAGGTCATAGCCTTCACAATCCTATAGAGCGCAGTTCTCCTCTACAATACATGGGGGTTGTCATGAGTCAGAATCAACTTCCCGGCAACTGGTTTGTTTGTTTTTTTTAAATTATACATATATATGTATGTATATACATATATATGTATGTATATATATATATATATGTGCACATAATTAATAATAGCTATTTTAGATGCTCATGGTAATTAGAAACTGGTTTTAGTCTTAAATATTTCATCAACTTTTTAATGTTATCCTTGATAGTTAATTCATGTACTTATAAAGCATCTAAAGGCATATAATAATTCACTGTTTTAAATTTACATAGCACATATAATTCAGCTAAAAACCATTAAATAACATAACTTATATATAGGGTGGAGTCCTGACGGCTCCGTGGTTAAGAGCTATGGCTGCTAACCAAAAGGCTGGCAGTTTGAATCCACCAGCTGCTCCTTGGAAACCCTATGGGGCATAGGATCACTATGAGTTAGAACTGACTTGATGGCAATGGGTTTGGTTTTATACATATGGTAAACATTTTGATAAAATGTTTGCTGTAAGGCAGAAGTGTCATGCTTACAGGGAATAATATCTAAGCATTAAATATCCTAAATCAAAAAATGAATGTAAAAGAGAAAGTTTCTATCATGGAAAAATGTGGAGGTCTATAGTAAAGATTTACCTACACACACAATCAACAATTAAATTTTAGGTAGCATTTAAAAAAATATGTAGTCCAAGGTAATACTCACTTGTATTAAAGAATTAAAAGAATAAATCAAGGCTATAAAGACTTAGAAGGAAATGAAGGACATGCCCCAGACACATCAAGAAAAAAGATTACTGACCACTTTGACAGGGATCGCAACAGAGGGTCCTGGATAGAGTGGGAGGAAAATGTAGAACAAAATTCAAATTCACACACACACAAAAAGACCAGACTTACTGGTCTGACAGCGATTGAGGGGACCCTTGAGACTATAGATTCCGGACACCCTGCTAATGCAGAACTGAAGCCACTCCTGAAGCCCACTTTTCGGACAAAGATTAGACAGGCCTATAAAACAAACAATAACACACGTGAGGAACGTGCTTCTTAGTTCAATCAAGTATATGAGACCAAATGGGCAACACCTGCCCAAAAGCAAAGACGAGAAGGTAGGAAGGGACAGGAAAACTGGATGAATGGACATGGCGAACCCAGGGTGTAAAGGGAAAGGGGAAGAGTGCTGACACATTGCGAGGACTGCAACCAATGTCACAAAACAATCTGTGCATAAATTTTTGAATGATAAACTAATTTGCACTGTAAACTTTCACCTAAAGCACACAAAAAACTCTACAATAATAATAATAAAAAAATCCTAAATGTTTACGACCCTAATAACAGAGCTTCAAAATATAGAAAGCAAAAACTGACAGAATTGTAAGGAGAGATAGACAAATCCACAATATTGCCAGGTATTTCAATATCTTTCCCAATAACTGATAGAAAAAGTACAGAAAAGCAGCAAGGGTATAGTAGACTTGAACAACACTATCAACAAAATTGGTTTAATTTACATCTATGTAACACAGCAGAATACATCTCAAATGCACAGAGAATATATACCACCAAAGAGTATATTCCAGGCCATAAAACGAGCCTCAATAAATTTAAAAGAATTCAAGTCATGCAAATCATGTTCTCTGACGAAAATGGAATTAAAATAGAAATCAGCTGACTATATCATGTATTGTCAAAAATAGTAAAATTGTTGGTTAAAGTATATGAGAATGGTAATAGAATTGAAATTATGTAATGTTTAAAACATTCCTTCATAGATCATATTTTTTTGTTATATTCTAAGGGGTAAAAATAACATGTACATTAATGCAAAATAACATTTTTATATTAAGACAAATCTTAAAATTTTATACTGACTAAACGTTAAAATTAACAGAAGCAGGATAATTATTCTTGGTATATATTCCCATACTTTAATCAATTTCTTAACTAGTATAACTAAATTTTAAAGGAGGTGTTTTTCCAATTATTTTAATTATTATTAATTTTTATAATATTGTATGTAATGTTATTTGATGTTGAACTTTATGGTTAATAAACTTGAAATTGTAGCTGCCGGCTGCCTTCAAATGAAAAAAAAAGAAAAAGGGAAAAGACTCTGAGAATCTGTCCTTGACAAAGACCACTGTGCCTTTAAGCCCAAGTATCCGGAAGAAAGGTAATACTTTCACTTTCTTAGGCTACAGCCTTAACACGAAAGTCTGGTGTTTCTAATTCTTTCTCAAACATCAATGAAGCATGAAAGTTAACAGTTTAGAGCAGTGTTTTCCAATCCTCCTCTCCTTGGGTATATTTAGAAAATTTGTATATGGCAGACAGAAAAGAGGAGGAGCTGCTAGTGGCCAGGCACAAACAGCCACAGGGCTCCAGCCACTTTAACCTATTCATGGCACACAAGTAGGGAAGCTCTAATTTAGAGTATCAAAAGGGTACCCCAGGGAGAAAACTCTATTTTTATAAGCATCATAAAGGCAAACAAACAGTAGGTAAGCATCATAGGAAATAATCACTTCTGACCAACTGGAATGAATACTCATCCAATCACATAGAATGCTATCTTAGTGAAAAGTCCAGGGCAGCCTGCTCTTTATTTGCCCTCCTTTCTAATAAAGGAAGAGTAAACTATAAGCCCTTTTAGGAAGTGTAACAGGATTGTTTTTAGTACAATCAACTGTAAATCAAAGACTAGAAAAGTCTTTTGCCAAAATTCCTCTTTCACTCTTGAGAAAAGTCATCTTTCTGACTTAGAAACATCCTTTAAAACATTGTCTATTATTTCTTTATTTCCACACAAGTGGCCATTGGCACCTCTTGATACCATCTGTCCATTCTTTCTTAAAGGTCAGAAGTTTTTTCATGGGGTGTGAGGAGGCAGGTATCTCACATCATTTCTAGAATTCATCTGAAGTATTCTAAAATGTGACTCATAAACAAAATGGGTTCAGCACATACGCTTTTAACAAATATCTCTTTTACATAATTAACTTTTATAGAGGAACTATTAAAATGTACTGTTTGCCCACCAAGAAGGCTTTTGAAAGAAAGCCACCATTAAGTTGGGAGGAGCCATGTAGACTGAATACTCACAGAGTACCTCAAAAAAGAACTGTATTTTGAAGAAGTACAGCCAGAATGTTCCTTAGAAGCGAGGATGGCGAGACTTCGTCTCACATACTTTGGACATGTTATCTGCAGGGACCAGTCCCTGGAGAAGGCCATCATGCTTGGTAAAGTAGAGGGTCAGCAAAAAAGAGGAAGACCCTCAATGAGATGGACTGACACCATGGCTGCAACAATGGTCTCAAACATAGCAATGATTTTGAGGACGGCACAGGACTGAACGGTGTTTCGGTCTGTTGTACATACGGTTGCTATGAGTTAGAACTCAATCAACGGCACCTAACAACAACTTAAAAAAAAAAAGAAACTAGAACCCAAATAAATGAATTAAACAATCAATGAAAGTATTTATAAAAATAGACATTAATGATCCCCAATGCAGTGATACAGCAAATGAATGTATACTTCAATCCTATTATAGTAATATCCAATAATTTATGAGTGGATACATAGATAGATACGTATGCTAAACAGATGTGGGAGGTCATATGGGAATACATCTGAGTGTACATATAGGTATGACTGGATATTTCTACATACATACTGGTATATGCTGCATAATATTCGTATATATAACAGCGCACATAGGGAGCACAGTTACAGAAACTTCTTAGACATAACCAAACACCTTGCAGGACTGAGTTACAGGGCGTGAAGGCTAAGGATCATAGTCTCAGGGGACATCTAGGTCAACTGGCATAACACAGTTCATAAAGATATGTTCTACATCCTATTTTGGTGAATAGCATCTCGGGTCTTAACAGCTTGCAAGCAGCCATCTAAGATACAACCATTGGTCTCTTCCTGTTTGGAGCAGAGGAGAGTGAAGAAAACCAAAGACTCAAGGAAACAATTAGGCCAGAGGACTAATGGCCCACATGAACCACAACCTCCTCTAGCCTGAGACCAGAGGAACTAGATGGTGCCCAGCTACTACTACCAAACACTCTGACCAGGAACACAACAGAAGGTGTTGATTAGAATGCGAGAAAAATGCAGAACAAAATTCAAATTCATAAAAAAGACCAGACTTACTGATCTGATAAGAGACTGGAGGAACCCGGAAACTACAGCCCTAAGATAGCCTTCTAACTTGAAACTGAAGTCACTCCCAGAGATTACCTTCCAGCCAAATAATAGACAGGCCTATAAAATAAACAATAACGCCCATGAGGAATGTGCTCCTTAGAACAATCAACAATACAAGTCCAAAAGGGCAGCATTAGCCCAAAAGCAAAGATGAGAAGGCAGCAAGCAGAAGGGAAACCAGACAAATGGAAATGGGGAACCCAGAGTGGAAACGGGCAGAATGGTGACACACTGCAGGAATTGCAATCAATGTTATGGGACAATTTGTATGCAAATTATTAAATGGGAAACTAATTTGCTGTGTAAACTTTCACCTAAAACACAATAAAATGCTCAAACAAAAAAAAAGTATAATCTTTTTCAGAAATGTATTTCCCAGCATGGTGGGGGGTGGGGGGTGGGAGGGTACAATTACTCTGCTTATTTCAATGTCTCTGTCCCATTGGACTTGAGACTACTTTCAATTTATAGCCATGAGTCACTGCTTTTGATCATACTAGTTTCCAATACCTAGAATGCTTTATTATAACTAATCTCTCTCAGAAATGTGGCAACCATCCAGTTGAAAGTAATTTCTCCTTTCTGTCAATATTAAGTATGTTTACTGTCCCTGTTTCACAAATAACAAGCTTCTTCACGGAGACTACCTCAAGGAGAAATGGCTAGGCAGAACGACAGATGTTCTAACTCTGAGTTTAGTGCTTCTATCAGAAAAACCTATTTTCTTGTTAATCTATCATGATTCTACTCCATGGTACTAGGTTAAGGGCTCCTTTCAAAGTTCTGTCACAGGGAATAAGGTTGAGTTCTGAGTCCTAGGTTTATGATTGCTTTATGTTAAAGCTGCACCCTGAGCAATCAGCTAATCTATCAATCTGAGCTATGTATCTCTGACCTGCATCACTTCTAGTTCTGAAGATTTGGTCCCTAATTTAATCACGCTGAAGTAAACTAGACATTTCCATTAGTATCTCCAATGTTGTGTTCCACTCTGATTTTCATTTTCCTATTGCCCATCCAGGTCATCTTTTTCTTGTTCTCATGCTTTTTCTGGCAAGCTTTTCCTCCAACTCTTCCACATTTAATCTTTTTCTTCTTTTCTCTTAAGTTTTATTATTAAAAAAAAAAAAAAACTCCTTAGAGCTTCACAATTTTACAGCTTCTCAAACCTACAACTTCTTCTCCAACAACATTTCCCAGTTATTAGTTCAAACAAGAAGGATTACACTCTACAAGAGATCGCCTGGAGACTCCAAGCTCAAATATAAGCATTAGCATGTACTAGCCACTACGAGGTTGCTGTGAGTCGGAACCGACTCAACAGCAATGGCTTTGGTTTTTTTGGTTTAGCATCATCTTATCTAAGGCCAGAACCACCTTTAAATATTTAAACTTTTAAAGGTGACATATTAGGTTTATTACACTTATTTCTGATTTTAACTGAGGTTTTGTACAATCCTAAAATCATATTCTCCTTAGCATTTTTGTTAATAAGAGATGCGTTTTATTACATCTAAAATGGGCTGAATCATAAACTGACAAAACCAAGATGATTTAGAATAACTCCTTTCTTTTGACTGAGTAAGAAACGGAGGCACAGACAAGTTTAAGTGACTTTCAGTATATTCACTGACTTTTCAGAAATAATTCAGTAGTAAAAAAAAATCAAGAAATCACAACTCAAATCTAAAAGTAAGTGTCATTCAACATGTTCATGTATGAAAGAAATGTTTGGAACTTAAAACACATTTGCAATGGAAATGACATTATAAATGTTCAATGAGCTCACAGATCAGCCCACAAATATATACTTACAGGGAATTCTAGTTATTTTCTAGGGTCTTAGAAATTTAGGGAACTTTACTCTAATTTTACTTCTAAGTATATGTTCTCCTTTTGCTTGATGAAGATACGACACTACATTACTCGGCTTTTCAGATATGTTTAGTGTTATTTTTTGGCTCACAAACAAAACAAAGGAAAAAGAACTTTCCACACTAATTAAAAGACAGTAAGTACCTAATATTATAAAAGGTTAGACTGAACTTAAACAGACAGACGCACACACACACATACTGTTGTCATTAGGTGCTGTTGAGTCGGTTCCGACTCATAGCAACCCTGTGTACAACAGAAAAAACACTCCCCAGTCCTGGGCCATCCTCACAATCATTATGCTTGAGCACATTGTTGCAGCCATGGTGTCTATCCATCTCATTGAGGGTCTTCCTCTTTTTCGCTGACCCTCTATTCTATCAAGCATGATGTCCTCCAGGGACTGCTGTTGTTGTTAGGTGCTGTCACGTTGGCTCCTACTGATAGGGACCCTGTGTACAACAGAACAAAACACTGCCCGGTCCTGCGCCATCCTCACAATGGTCGCTATGCTTAAGCCCATCGTTGCAGCCACTGTGTCAGTCCATCTCGCTGAGGGTCAGGTGGGACTGGTCTCTCCTGATAGCATGCCCAAAGTATGTGAAATGAAGTCACACCATCCTTGCTTTTAAAGAGCATTCTGGCTGTACTTCTTCCAAGACAAATTTGTTTGTTCTTCTGGCAGTCCACGGTATATTCAATATTCTTCCCACACTATAATTCAAAGGCATCAATTCTTCTTCAGTCTTCCTTACTCGCTGTCCAGCTTTCACATGCAATGAGGCGACTGAAAACACCATGGCTTGGGTCAGGTGCACCTTAGTCTTTAAAGTGACATCTTTGCTTTTTAACACTTTAAAGAGATATACAAATCTATACGTATAAAAACATTCACCTGGGTAGGTTTATGTTATAGATCGATTTGTGTCCACAAAAAATATGTGTCAACTTGGCTAGGCCATGATTCCCAGTATTGTGTGGCTGTCTACTATTTTGTGATCTGATGTAATTATCCTATATCTTACAAATCCTAACCTCTAAGATGTTAATGAGGTAGGATTAGAGGCAGTTATGTTAATAAAGCAGGACACAATCTACAGGATTAGGATGTATCTTGAGTCAATCTCTCTTGAGATGTAAAAGAGAGAAGCCAGCAAAGAGGAGAGGGACCTCATTACCACCAACAACAAGAGTCAGGACCACAAGCGTCCTCTGGACCTACGGGTCCTTACACTGAGAAGCTGCTAGACTAGGGGAAGACTGATGACAAGGACCCTCCGCAACGGCCAACAGAAAGAGAAAATCTTCCCCTGGAGCTAGCGCCCTGAATTCGGACTTCTAGCCTCCTAAACTGTGAAAGAATAAATTTCTGTTTGTTGAAGCCACTTGCTTGTGGTATTTCTGTTACAGCAGCACTAGATAACTAAGACAATTTAGAACAACAACAACAGATTTTTTTTTTTAAAGTAGGAGGGGAGGGATGGAAGTAGTTGAATGACATGGGCTTGATTCTACACAACCCCCATCACCTTCTCATATCAAAATCCTCAAGGAGATAAGACAGTAAAGTGTTAAAAATTAAACTGGCCACCAAGTAGTTCCATGAGCCTAGAATAACTAGACTAGTAAGGACTGAAGAGAAAGAACCCAAGAGCAGAGGAGTCTAGGGCAGAGGTAAGCAAAATTTTTGGTAAAAGGCCAGATATTTACGGTGTGTTGTCATTACTCAACTC
This sequence comes from Trichechus manatus latirostris, assembly GCF_000243295.1. Classification (NCBI taxonomy): domain Eukaryota; kingdom Metazoa; phylum Chordata; class Mammalia; order Sirenia; family Trichechidae; genus Trichechus; species Trichechus manatus. The sequence goes on along the minus strand of NW_004444012.1, from coordinate 6,352,699 downwards.
CGTTGTAGTGTGAAAGGATCCACAGACAAAACGTAAACGAGTGAGTTTGGCTATGTTCCAATAAAACCTTATTCATGGACACTGACATTTTATTTTCAAATGTGACTAAATATTATTATTCTCTTGATTTTTTTCAGTCATTTAAAAAAAGGTGAAAATCATACTTAGGTAGTGGGCCGTACAGAAACAGAAGGCAGGTCGCATTTGGCCTCGGGATTACAGTTTGCAAACCACCAGTCTAGGGGATAGTTGGGAAAAAGTGGAAGCAGGGTGTAACCGGTTTAATACCTAGGGGGACTATTCATGAATACTCCTGTATCAAACCCAAATGCAAAAGTAGCCCCCTCCCCGACATACATTAATGTCAGTCCCAACTGCAAGGAAACTCATATTTCACTATCTTTAACATGAAAACAGCTCCAAAAACATAATCATTAGTTCATGGGCAAAAACAGTTCTCATAAACAACAGTACACCAATCATAATTTTAAACAGACAAGTTATTCTGTAGACAAAATCTTAAAATTGTAATAATAGATAATTATTCATTACCATTTTGTCCCTGAGTCGCTCTCCATGGATAAAAAAGTCAGCACAGCCATTCTCTTCCTGGTGAGGGACTTTGAAGACAGTGACGCAGCTTAGTCCACTCCCTCCAAGTGGTAACCATCCACCACTTGAGTCATCCCGGGTCATCACCACAGCTCGTACTCGTGCATAACTATTACTAAAATAGATGCAAAGATTAGGAATTAGTTCTTCTGTAGACAAAAAACAGTCAAGCTGTCAGTCTTGTTTGAGAACTAAAAACTACATTATAGTTAATACGTGGTGACTAAAGTGTTTACTACTTCCATTGATAGTCCGCACAAAGTAACCTACTGGACAAAGAGGTCAAACACCAAACTAACGAACTTTAAAGGTTACTCTTTATTTTGAACACTAACCTCAGAATAGAAGACTACAGAACTCTTATTTCAATTCATCACCTGAATAGTTCAAGCATATCTGGTTCCATGAAACAAGTTATGAAGGACGCCCGAGACGACACTGACAAACTACGTAGGCCAGCATCAAAATTGTCTACGTATGTCCATTTGCTGTGATATTACAGCCACGACAAATCACTGCTATATGTTAGCACATTTAACAGGGACATCTCTAAGTTCCTAAAAGTTATGGAATGTCAGTAAAACACTGTAACAAACATGGTTAACTCAGCTGCTACATTTTCAATTTTTCCTACCAACTGAGAGTCTAAACTACTTACACAAATCATATAAAGACAAACGTTCTGCTTAAATAACTGATCAAGCCAATTAGTCTATAGAAACCTTTCATGCCTTCTTTTGGGTGGATTGTATTTTTAAGAGAGATGACATTCTAGTTCCATTTCAGAATCATTATTTTCCAATATTAACTATTTTTTAACCTAAAATAAATATTCTAGTTCTAAAACTTTTAATATATTACTAATAAAATCCTTCCAAATAGTAATACATCTTGTTGGCTTTTTAGAAAATTACCCTGAATAATTTAAACTTGTTTTGGTTATTATGAATATCCACTGAGGTTCTATGTGACAGTTCTGTGATTTCTAGCGTGTCTCTGAATGTTCTAAGGGTTGTCAGTTGTCAGTGTGCTTGTCTGAAATTTCCTCGTTTTTGCTTTTTTACTTCACATATTTATTTACTTTATTAAGACATAATTTACACACAGTAACATCCATCAATCTTAAAGAGACAATTCAACAAATTGTGACAAATGTATACACCTGTGTAATCAACATGCTGCACAAGCTGGAGTATTCTCATCACCCCAGAAAATTCAAATGTGCCTCCTTCCTGTCAAACAGGCAACCACTGTTCTGATTTCTAACATACAGATTAATTTTGCCTGTTTTTGACTTCATATAAATGGAATCAAAGAAAATGGTTACATGCACTCTTTCTGTCTGATTTTTTTTCATCGATATGTTGCTGTATCAGTAGCTGATTCTTTTTTTATTGCTGAGTAGTCCTCCACTGAATGAACATACCACAATTTACTTATCCTTTCTCCAGTTGATGGACATTTGGATTGTTTCCAGTTGTTACCTATTATGAATAAAATAGTTATAAACATTTGTGGAGAAGTCTTTCTTTAGACTTATGCTTTCATTTCTCTAATTATCTAGGAACGGAATTGAGGGAACTGTTTTCCAAAGTGGTTATACCAAATCCCTGGAGAAGGACATCATGCTTGGTAAAGTAGAGGGTCAACAAAAAAGAAGATGACCTTCAACAAGATGGATCAACACAGTGGTTGCAACAATGGGCTCAAACATACCTACTACTGTGAGGATAGTGTAGGACCAGGCAACATTTGGTTATGTTATACATAAGGTCACTGTGAGTTGGAGCTGACTTGATGGCTCCTAACAACTCTGTAATTTTAATTATCATTTCCCTGATGACTCATGATGGTAAGCATTTTTTTATGTGTGTACTGGCCATTTGTATATCTCCCGCTTAAATCTTTTGACCAATTTTTATTGTCTTTTTATTACTGTTTTTGAGGAAGTTTTAAAATATATTTGGACACAAGTCTTTTGTCAAAGAATAGTGTATTTTTAAAGTTTCATTGTGTGTTGTGGTTAAGATCAAGGATTCTTGAGTAAAAACTTTCATGAGTTGAATCTTGATTCAGCAATTTACTAGTGGTGTGAACTTGAGAAAGTTACTAAACTTCCCTGTGCCTCAGTCTCATCTATGAAATGAACAACAGTGCCCACCTTTAACAAACATAAACAGTGACAGACACAAAATAAACACTTCATAAGTATTAATTATTATTATCAGAGCAAAGAATTTAAAATTTAAGAAGTTGTCATTCTGGTAACTCAAAGCAGGTTGTTATTGTTGAGTGCCACCAAGTCACCTCCAACTCATAGCGACCATAAATGACAGAGTAGAACTGCCACATAGTTTCCTAGGCTGCAATCTTTACGGGAGCAGACTGCCAGGTCTTTTCTCCCATGGATTGGCTGAGCTTACATGGTTGACAACAATTCTCTATTACTGGGTCAAAATAATTCTTTATACAGGCATATCTCATTTTATTGAGCTTTGCAGATATTGTGTTTCTTACAAACTGAAGGTTTGCGGCAAGCCTGCGTTCCAAGTCTATCAGCACCATTTTTCCAACGGCATGTGCTCACTTTGTGTCGCTGTGTCATACTTTGGTAATTCTCACAGTATTTCAAACTTTTTCATCATTACATCTGTTATGGTGATCTGTGATCAATGGTCTTCGATGTTACTATCATAATTTTTTGGGACACCACAAACTGCGCCCACATAAGACGGCAAATTTAATCAATAAATGTTGTGTGCGTTCTGACTGCTCCACCCACTGGCCGTTCCCCGTCTCTCTCCCTCTCCTCGGGCCTCCCTATTCCCTGAAACACAATATTGAAATTAGGCCAGTTAATAACCCTACAATGGCCTCTAAGTGTTCAAGTGAAAGGAAGAGTCAAACATCTCTTACATTAAATCAAAACCTAGAAATGATTAAGTTTAGTGAGGAAGGCCAAGATAGGCTGAAAGCTAAGCCTCTTGCACCAGTCAGCCAAGTTGTGAACACAAAAGAAAAGTTCCTGAAGGAAATTAAAAGTGCTACTCCAGTAAACACACAAATGAAAAGAAAGTAAAGCAGCCTTATTGCTGACATGGAGAAAGTTTTCGTGGTCTGGATAGAAGATCAAACCAGTCACAACATTCCCTTAAGCCAAAGCCTAATTCAGAGCAAGGCCCTAACTCTCTTCAGTTCTATGAAGCCTGAGAGAGGTGAGGAAGCTGCAGGAGAAATGTTTGAAGCTAGCAGAGGTTGGTTCAGGAGGTTTAAGGAAAGAAGCCGTCTGCATAACATAAAAGTGCAAGGTGAAGCAGCAAGTGCTGATGTAGGAGCTAGAGTAAGTTGTCTAGAAGATCTAGCTAAGATAATTGATATAAGTGGCCACAGTAAAACAGATTTTCAGTGTAGATGAAACAGCCTTATACTGGAAGAAGATGCCATCTTGGACTTTCATAGCTAGAGAGGAGAAGTCAATGCTGACTTCAAACCTTCAAAGGACAGGCTGACTCTCTTGTTAGGGGCTAATGCAGCTGATGACTTTAAATTCCATTCTGAAAATCCTAGGGCCTTTAAGAATTATGCTAAATCTATTCTGCCTGTGTTTTATAAATGGAACAAAGCCTGCATGACAGCACATCTGTTTACAACATGGTTTACTGAATATTTGAAGTTCACTGTTGAGACCTACTGCTCAGAAAAAAAAAGTTCCTTTCAAAATACTACTGCTCATTAACAATGCCCCCAGTCACCCAAGAGCTCTGATGGAGATGTACGAGGAGATTAATGTTGTTTTCATGCCTGCTAACACAATACGCATCTGCGGCTCATGGATCAAGGAGTAATTTCAACTTTCAAGTCTTATTATTTAAGAAATACATTTTGTAAGGTTATTGCTGCCATAGATAGTGATTCCGCTGATGGATCTGGGCAAAGTAAATTAAAAACCTTCTGGAAAGGATTCAGCATTCTAGATGCCATTAAGAACATTCGTGATTCATGGAAGGAGGTCAAAATATCAACATTAACAGGAATTTGGAAGAAGTTGATTCCAACCCTTATGGATGACTTTGAGGGGCTCAAGACTTCAGTGGAGGAAGTATCTGAAGATTTGACTGTACCCGCTGCAATCTCATAATATAACTTTAATGGATGAGAGCTGCTGCTTATAGACGAGCAAAGACAGTGGTTTCTTGAGATGCAATCTACTCCTGGTGAAGATGCTGTGAACATTGTTGAAATGACAACAGAGGATTTAGAATATTATATAAACTTAGTAGATAAGTAAGTGGCAGGGTTTGAGAGGATGGACTCCAATTTTGAAAGTTCTACTGTGGGTAAAATGCTATTAATCAGCATCGCGTGCTACAGAGAAATCTTTCATGAAAGGAAGAGTCAACTGATGTGGCAAACTTCACTGCTGTTTTATTTTAAGAAATTATCACAGCCACCCCAATCTTCAGCAACCACCACCCTGATCAGTCAGCAGCCATCACCATCAAGGCAAGACACTCCACCAGCAAAAAGATTACAACTCAATGAAGGTTCAGATGACAGCAGTTTTTAGAAATATTTTTTAATTAAGGAATGTACATTGCTTTTCTTAAGACATAATGCTACTGCACACTTAACAGACTACAGTATAGCGTAAACAAGTTTTATATGCACTTGGAAACTAAAAAATTCATGTGTCTTGCTTTATTTCAATATTCCCTTTATTGAGGTGCTCTGGAACCGAACCAGCAATACCTCTGAGATATGCTTGTACAGAAGCTCTGGAAGTTTTTAGCTTTTACAGGTGACCATTCTATATAAAGGAGTCTTGGTGGTACAGTGGTTAAGTGCATGGCTAACTGAAAGGTTGGTGGTTTGAATCCACAAGCCGCTCCGCAGGAGAAAGATGTGGAAACCCAATGGGGCAGTTCTACTCTGTCTTATAGGGTCATTATGAGTTGGAATCGAATCAATGGCAATGGATTTTCTATTTTTTTTTTTTTTTAGTGAGACAAAATTTTAATAGCACTTCACAGAAAAATAAATTCAGCCAGTAAATACATGAAAACAACATAGCAATGCATTTTTTTTTTGGTCGTTTGTTTATTCCATATAAGTTTCTTATTATTCAGAGGTTTCTGGTTCTTGTCTAGGCCCAATTCTGGCCATTCTACACCTTACAGAATCTACCAGAATATAAGTAAGAACTGGTCAGAGGAGGTATGGGTGCAAAAAGGCTGGGATGGCCTAGGTATCAAATTGGAATCCTCTCTCAGATGGGCTGAAGCAACTACCCTTACTGTAAATATGACATACATCCCAAGAGGCCATGGGAGCTCCACTGCAATGGGTTTCTCTTTATATGTGGCCTTTCTGGCCTTGGGTTTATAATTCTGCCAAAAATGATTGGCTGGGCCACAATCTTGCAAGGGATTGATCGATTACTATGCAAATTGAATGACTTGTGGTCTACCGAGGAGACTGGTCAGTTCGTGGTCTGGCTGTGGGTGGGGGGGCATACCCTGAAATTGAATATGAGGGCTAATCCCACAGAGGTTGAGGGGGACCTCACTACACTATCATCAAGAAGAGCCTAGAGCAGAGCTTGTCCTTTGGACCCAGGGTCCCTGTGCTGAGAACTTCACAGACCCAGAAGGGAGAGAGCTGTAACACTGAAGATGGCACAAGACGGTTATATGAACTGCGGGAACCACAGGACTGGCAAGCAGCTGAGCTGGCCTTGCCAGCCCGCAGAAAGACAGAGAGTACCTCTGGGCAGGAGGCTTGCTGGTGGAGTGGGGTGCCTCCAGGCACTTGCTGGCAGAGCTAAAGAGCTATACCACTTGTCCAAGCAGAGCAGAGGCCTAGAGGGGCCCAGTGGCAGTGGCAGAGGCATAGAGAAAGGCCACAGCCGATACGTAGCTGAGACTTGTCTTGGTTGGAAGCTGTCCTGATAGACAAAGCTGACCCTGATTCCGAGTTGAAGACTGTTACTTTCCTAATAAACCACGTAACTGTGAGTATGGTCTGTGAGTTCTCTATGTCCATTACAACAAATTATCAAACCCAACCAAGAAGCAGAGTGCTATGGGTGGGATAGTCGGGGCCAGAAATGGTGAATTAGAGAGCAGAGGTATGTCCAACCTCCACGTTACAGGAACGAGCTTTGTGCTGATCCTGATTCTCTGCCCTTCTTGAGAATGTAGACAAGTTCTGATGTTACGTTACAGGAGCGTTTAACAATGGGAACCAGACTGGAGGGATACAATCAATACTAGACAAAGGTCACCTGGTTCATCAAGAATGTAGGTCTAAGGATATCGTAGAAGCATAGCACATTAACTTATATATATTAGGTTCAGATCAAATGTTTGTGAACAGAACCTATACATTTAAAACCTGATATACCTAAAGCTCAGAGAAGTTACAAAATTACAAAAGTAGAACTTGGATCAGAACCAGAATTCAAGTTCCCAAAGTCATTTAAGTATTTTTTCTACTATTAGACCCTGATTCTTCCTTATAGCCTTAGTATGTGGTAAACCGGAAAATTTAAGAATTTTACACTAGAATATCTAGGATTTAGAAGATCCAACGAGTTAAGCAATCTAATCCAGAAGCTCAAAGTACCAGTATGTTTCGACTTCAGAGCGCAGAAGTAATTATCTTCTTTAAGACACATTCTTATTTTCTTTGAAATCTTAATAGTTCTCATTTATAAGTTATACAATGCTTCTCAGGCATATAGGTGATCACTATTTGCTCAAATGAATTATACTCCAGGGAATAATACAAATGTAGACTTCAAAAAAACAAGGGTATTTGTATTAACATTACTTAGAGTTCTCTAATAACAGTAATATCAAAGAAACCCTGGTGGTGCCATATAAGCCTGTCCTTTCTCTGGACACAGCTGACTAGACTACAGGTAGGTAACTTACCTAAGACCAGCCAATTCATAGAGCAGTCAATACCATACAAACCCATGTGTCCCACGGGAAAAGATAAATAACTGTCTGTATGACTCTCTCTCAGAAATTTGAACTAAAAAATATGGAACAGATTTGACTGCTATATCCCGAGCAAAAATTTGAAAAGGATTCATTAAGACATGCCACAATGTGGAAGAAAGGCCCAGCGATCTGCTTCCATAAAGGTCACAGCCAAGAAAATCCTATGGGGCAGTTTTACTCTGTAACACATGGGATTGTCATGAGTCAGAATCGACAGATTTGGTTTTTATTGAGGTCAGGGGGAGGTTGTCCACAGGCATATATAATTTTTACAAATCTGTAATGGGTATATTCATCATTTTATGTTAAAGCTCCCTTTTAAAATAAAAACATCCATGAACCTGTAAAAAGAAAAAGAAAAAAAAAAACAAAAACAAACACATGCCATAAAGCACAACTAGGAGGCAGTGGAAGGGGCATGGCAAAACAAAGACATTTGGGAAGCCAGATTAAAATAAGCAAAAAAATCCTGTCAGTTACAGAGATGAACACAGAGCAGATCCAAGGAAAAGAAATGCTTTGTACACGCATGTGCCCACATACACGCTTCTACATACACACAGAAACTAACACCAAGATTGAAATTACTAGCCAACGAGAAAGATAAGCAGGTCGCTAATGTTGTCTTCAGATCCTAACAAAGTTTTAGTTCCAGCCCAGATTTCAAGTTCTCTTTTAATAAGCCCCTTTCTCTTTGAATGAGCATCAATGAATCTACTTCTTGCCACTCAGGAGCCTAATTAGAACGAAATCACTTATAAACTGAATCAAAGAGGAGACAATCTAACCCAGTGCAAACCAAACTTCTTCCCACTAAAAAATAAAGCACCTATCCTGCCCAAAATGATCTAGGACTCAAAAGAGGCCAGATAAATTTTTATATCTAATTACTTTTTTTAAAAAAAATTTACAACCAACTAGACAGTAGGTAAGAATTATCTTAGGTGAAGGGAAGGACAGCTCACACTACAGGATAAGTCAGCACAACTGGACTAAACCAAAGCTAAGAAGTTTCCTGAATGCAATCAAACTCTTTAAGGGACAGAGTAGCAGGGGTAGGGGTCTGAGGACCATGCTTTCAGGGGACATCTAGGTCAATTGGCATAACAAAGCTTATTAAGAAAATGTTCTGCATCCTACTTTGTTGAGTGGCGTCTGGGGTTTTAAAAGCTTGCAAGAGGCCATCTAAGATGCATCAGTTGGTCCCAACCACCTGGAGTAAAGGAGAATGAAGAACACCAAAGACACAAGGAAAGTAGTAGCTCAAGAGACAGAAAGGGCCACATAAACCAGAGACTTCATCAGCCTGAGACCAGAAGAACTAGATGGTGCCCGGCTACCACCAATGACCACCCTGACAGGGAACACAACAGAGAGTCCCAGATGGAGCAGGAGAAAGGTGGGGTGCAGAATTCAAATTCTAGTAAGAAGATCAGACTTAATGGTCTGACTGAGACTGGAGGAACCCTGGAAAGCATGGCCCCTGGATTCTCTATCAGCCCAGAACTAAAACAATTTCCGAGGCCAACTCTTCAGACAGGGATTGGACTGGACTGTGGGACATAAAGTGATACTCGTGAAGAGTGTGCCTCTTGGCTCAAGTAGATACAAGAGACTAAATGGGCAGCTTCTGTCTGGAGGTGAGATGGGAAGGCAGAGAGGGTTAGGAGCTGGTTGAATGGACATGGGGAATCGGGGGTGGAAAGGAGGAGTGTGCTGTCACAGTATGGTGAGAGCAACTAGAGTCACATAACAATATATGTATAAATTTTCGTATGGGAAAAAATAAAAAATAAATTTAAAAAAACAAACAAACAAACTACAACCAGACCACACCAGTGTTGACAATTATTCTTCAAAATAAATGTAGTAAAATCTTACTAGCACATCTATTAAAAGGTTGAACATAAAATCCTAATTCTGATTCTATTTACAAATTAATTCATGAAGTTGGTAGCTTCTTTAGAAAATATCCTTCATCTATACTCAGGTATCTTGGGGAATATAGTCTCTAGTTAAACCATATTGATCATCAACACTATAAAACCTTAGTCTACCAATGGTAGATGATACTTTGTCAATGATATATAATGCAAATGGAAATCAAACGCTTCTGGGATTTAGGCAATTTGATTTCATAACTATTGTTTTCTATTTTAAAAACAAAATATAAAAAATGTACATGTAAGATTATTAGAGAAAATATTAAAACACTAGTCATTATCTTAGAAGGGTGAAACTAGTTTCCCTTCACCTCTCCCAGTTTCTTCTAAATGTTGCTGTAATTAATTATTGCAAATTACAAGTAATTTAAATAAATTAAGAATTACATTTTTTTTAATTTAGAAGGAAAAAAAAGAATTGCATTTTAACTTTATCTTGGCTTTACTCAATGTAAATCAAAACCCAATCTGTTGCCATCGAGTTGATTCCAACTCATAGTGACCCTACAGGAGAGCAGAACTGCCCCATGGGGTTTCCAAGAAGTGGCTGGTAGATTCAAACTGCCAACCATGGGATTAACTGTCAAGTTCTTAGTCACTGAGCAACCCGGGCTCCTTATTCTCTCTCTCTATAGATACACCAACACACACTGCAAACATTTTAAGACGTTATTTTTAACAATGTTTGAATATGCCTGAAACAAAAGCATCCCTAACATAATTCCCCTCAATATCCCAATTTATGTTTTTCCTACTTTTAAAAGCATCACAGAGAAAAGATGTGTTGTCCTTTCTAGGAAAAGTGGATAAAACAAAGATTTCCTTACTGGACCAAACAACTGCTATTCTATGAATATTTTGTGAAAGAGTAAGGCTGTCTGATTCATTGGTCACCTTAATATAACCAAAGATGTTTTAAAGTTAGCCAGTAATTTATATAATTTTTTTTGAACCATGTTTTCAACTGTATCTAATATATAACTATTTACCTTATCTATTCCAGTTGATCCTTCAAGCTTTAAATTATTCCAGTAGCTTGCAGAAATACATCTTCATCTCCCCTATCATAACTTTCATTAGTTCTTAAAGTATACTTTTAGCAAGTCAGCTTTCAACTTCAGTACCTAAGACTGAAGTACATATAAAATTCTGCAGGTTAGTTAATAAATGTGGTGTTTTGGGGATTTTGTTTGTTTGTTTTGGGTGGGTGGGTGTTGTCAAGTTTAATATTTTCACCTGTGTTTTTAATCTCATAACCTCCATGCCTTCAAATTGTCCGTTTTTCCCAAACGAAAACAGTAACTTCTTTCTCTAAAACATGTAATTACTCCCAATGGTATTACAATGGTACCTGTTATAAACCTTGACATACTCTGTCTGGTAGTATAATAAAATTTGTACTTGCCATCTTCTGCTTACATAAAGTAACTTAAGAGTAAGGAAACAAACCATGTTCTATTTAAAATAATAATAATCTTTCCCCTCTGATTATATAAGCAACAGAAGCCCATTCTAGCAAATGTGGAAAAATAGAGAAAAATTATATTTGCCATGATGGAAGTAAAATTTAAGAGTCTGTTTTGTATTCCCTCTGCAACCTTTAAAATTTTTAATGGGTATCCTGTTTGCAATTTATTAGTCTTTGAGACAACAGACATTAATAATGACTTATTTTTATTGTGAAAACTTGGCAGTTACACTATTGAGCTTCTTTCAAATACTTAGCTGAAAGTATGTTACCAGTGATTTATCTAATAAGGAAAATCTGAGAATAATTAGCACTTTGCCATCATTTGCTGAAATATCTCAAACTAAGGCTCTACTCATTTTGGTAGTGAACTCCGTAGTAACTACTTTTAAGAAATTCTGGGAAGATGGTTCCATGAGCAGGGTGTAGGTTCCTGATCTTCCCTACATGTACACCAAGAAGTATAACAAGAAATCTGTGCCCAGATTTCAAATATACATCATGGGAATCCCAGAATGAGATGAGAGAGAAAGTAACAGAAAAAATATTTCTACAAATTATGGCAGAAAACTTTCCAAATCTAACAAATGACATGAACCTTCAAAATACAACAATATCAACAAACTCTAAGGAGGATAAACTAAAGAGATGTACACCAAGACACATTATAATCAAGCTCTTTAAAGACAAAGAATCCTGAAAGCTACAAGAGAAAAGCAACGTCACAAACAAAATTTCTTTATGCCCTTCTGTAATTCATTCTTTTCTCCCACAAACCCCCTGAACTTTTATGTTTTAAGTAAGAATTATTAACTACAGATAACTATCAAAGATATGTTATCCATATTTTCCATTCACAGCTTACATGATAGAAGCTTTTACACATAATCAAGTCTCAGGCATCTGGAAAGTCTTCCAGGAGGACAAGAAATCTAACTAAAATCCAAAAAACAACGAGGCATTCACAAAGTATCCCTTTAGAATCAATCACTCCAGCTTCTGGTAGATAGTGTCACCAATGGGCCACAGCTAGTTTAAGGTTAAAACAACTTTGTATGCCCCCTGCCTTCTGGCACCACTACAGTCCTTTTCCATAACTCCTTTATTATCAGTATTGATGCTGCAATTTCATATTCAAGTTCTCTAGGTCTATGTCAAAGAACAGAACAGTAAGAGTATTATTCACTGTGAACAAGAAAGCAGAAGGTAGAAGAGAGGGAGCCAACATTAATACTAGAGTTCTTGATGAGATAAAAATATTAGAATAAAATAAGGAAAGACTAGGTAGGATTCTGAGCCAATAAAAAATAATGGGACAAATTCAACTATCTAAAACACGTTTCAACGTAGAAAAAACACCATGAACAAGTCAAAAGACGAAGAACATTGAAAAAAAATCTATAGCACATACGTACTGGTTTCTATTGCTGCCATAACAAATTACCACAAACTCAGCAGCCTAAAATAACACAAATATAAAGCGAAACAATATAAATCTTACAGTTTTGTGGGTCAAAAATCTGATAGGTTTCACTGGGCTAAAACCAAGGGGTCTGCAGGGCTGTATTTCTTTCTGGAGGTTCTAGAGGAGAATCTGGTTCCTTGTCTTTTCAAGCTCCTAGAGGCCATCCACATTCCTCGGCACATGCCCCCGCTTCCTCAATCTTCCATCCTCAAAGCCAGGAAAACCACATCTCTCTGACTGCAGTCCCACAGTAAGAAAAGGTTCTCCACCTTTGAAGACTAATGTGATTATAGACTGGGCTTATCTGGAAAACCCCCATCTCAAAGTTGTAAACTGAATCACATCTGCCAAGACATTTCACAGTTCCTGAGAATTGGAACATGGACATCTCTAGGGGAGGGAAGGCACAATGCATACTATTCTGCCCACCACAACATATAACAGAAAAAAGAGAATATTTACTTTAAAAAAACTCCAAATATCAGTAAGAAAAGACCAACAACCCAGAAGAAAAACAGGGTAAGTTCATGAATAAAATTCACAGGGAAAAAAAAAAAAGTCCTGAAATATATAAAAAGAAACTCAATCTTATTCACAGTAAGAGAAATGTAAATTAAACCATAGGATAAGTATTTTTCATCTATCAGATCGGCAAACACCAAGACATGTGTTAGCACAGGCATAGGTGAAGGTGCCCAAGTGTAAATTAGTATGACATCTTTGGAGGGCTGTTCGGAAATATCTGTCAAAATTTTAAATGCACATATTCTTGATTCAGCAAATTCTACTTCTACACATTTTCTTTTACCTCTGTGAGATAAAGAAAAGCACTATCTATAACAGAAAAAAAAAAAAGAAAAAAGAATGAAAGCAACCTATATAAGAATCAATATGGAATTATTTAAATTATGGAACACCTATTCAACGGAATACTTTGCAGCCATGGGGGTAAAATTGAGAAGGTTATTTATATTTTCAAGCAAGCTGATCTCCAAATTCTACTTTTGAGTTTAAAATAAGGTACATAAGTATGTTTAGTGTGCCACTATTTGTGGGGGAAAAAACACCTATGCACATATGCTTCTATATGAATAGAATCTTTAAACAATAAAACTAGTAACTTATCTCTCTAGCAAGGAGAAATAGGACAAAGGTACAACAGAAATTTTCTTTTCAATAAATACCCCTTCATATTTTTAAAATTTTGAACCATGTGTATGTATTATGGATTCACACATACACAAAACTCAAGCGCACACCAACATACCCTGAAAAACTAATGGTACTGATCTCCAAATGGTACCATATTCTTACGCAAATAATTGTACATGTTCTACGTTTTTTGGCTAACCGTGCCCGCCCCTCAGCAGGTATTTTCCTAAGCATGCTATGCCAACTTTTTTACACATTGCTGTAAAAAAAAAAAAAAAATTAGCATAGTGCGCTTACAAAAATATCCCGTGGGGTGAAGGCCTGGTTGGCAAAACATAGAACGCATGCTATTTGCATAAAAATACAGTACTTGTCTCTGTAACAGAAGTTAGTGATTTTTATATACTTTTATACATGTGTCTTAGTCCGAGTTCTCTAGAGGAGTAAAACCAGTGAGATGTACATATATATACGTATATATACCTATGAATACAGTATATACAGAGAGAGAGAGATTTACTTTAAGGAAACAGCTCATGCAACTGTGGGGGCTAGCAAGTCCCAAATCTATAGGTCAGTCGGCAGGCTGGAGACCTCTGCTAGCTCACAGGAATGCAGGGGCTGGTGAATTCAAAATCTGTAGGTCAGGCAGCAGGTCAGAGACTTCTACAAGCTTACGTCCAAGGGAGGAGGTCAGGCGACGAGAAGAGTACAGGGTCAAGAGAGAGTGAGAGCTTTGCCAAGTCATCCATTTATATACTGGAGGCAGGCCACATCCCAAGGAAACTCTCCTTTCAATTGACTGGCTGATTATAACAGATCATGTCATGGAAAGCGATTACATTATATTACGTTGTAGAACGGTAACCAGTTTAATGTCTGCCAAACCACTGAAGAATCATAGCCTAGCCAAATCAACACATAACATTAACCATTACAACAAATTTAAGCCTTGTTCCCTCCTGTGTTATGAAATCCTTACATACTGCACCCTACCCAGTCTCTTGAAAGAACCAACAAAACCTCTGTTCCCATGCAGTCACACTTTATCAATTTAGAGTTGTCCCCAGTCACAATGATTTGTTCAAATACAACCTACTATACAAGCCCTCCACAGATAATTCTATCGACTATTCCACAAATCTCATCATATGCATGTATTTCTTCTAAAGATGTTGGGCTCGTTTTATCAAAGTGGTTGCTTTGTGGAAATTACAGGGTAGACAGCCAATAAGATCTCCCCTGAAGAAAGACGGCTATTCTCATATTAGATATATATAAAAAAAAGACGTGTCCTAAGAGAGGAGATGTAAACTCAGCAGGTGGACAGGCAAGAGGGAATTCCTGAAAGTCTCACTATGCTTGGACCTATGTTTCAAGGAGGAAAGATATGCTTGAGAGGGTTTGGGTGGTAGGAGAAAAATGATTTCCACCCTTAGAAAGCAGTCTTGGGTGTAGCAGAGAGGCATTCCTATAGACCTGAAAAAACACGGATGATCTCTACTTAAAATAATTAATATCTAATTATATTTCTTATTCTCCAGAAAATCTTCCTGGATATCTAAGTGGGTTAGGTCCATTTTCTAAATATTTTCAACCTGTAAGCTGTGAGCAGGAGACTCAGACAATTGCTAATTGACAGTTAGCTGAGGTTAATAATCCTTACTTAAGAGTAAAAAAGGGACACTTCCATTTTTCACATACGCATTAGGTATATCTTTCTGTGTACCACTTACATAATAATATGGGAAGTTCATTTTTACCAGGTACGAAGAGCGTAAAGATGCCTATTACTCTTTGTTTCTCAGTGCCTTTGGTAAAATTATATTGCTTGGTCTTATCTGTGCTACCAGAAATATTAATGAAAGAACTGTCAGCTTATGACTGGGCTGAAGTAATACTCTCCTGATCGCACCATGGAAGTGGAAACCATATATGATGAGTGATCACCAAAAGGGGGGAGAAAGAAATCTCAAGGAACAAAATCAGGGATTCAGGTGACTCTCCTGAGGAGGTTAATTCTTTTTCTTTTTTTTAACACGTATTTTCATTCTTCTTCTTTTTTTTTTAAATTTTATTGTGCTTTAGGTGAAAGTTTATAGTGCAAATTAGTTTCTTATTCAAAAATTTATACAAAAATTGCTTTATGACATTGGTTGCAATCCCTGCAATGTGTCACCATTCTCTCCTTATCCCTTTACACCCCAGGTACCCTGTGTCCATTCTTCCAGTTTTCCTGTCCCTTCTTGCCTTCGCTTTCGGGTAGGTGTTGTCCATTTGGTCTCGGATACTTGATTGAACTAACGTGTGTTATTGTTTATTTTACACACCTGTCTAATTTTTTGGCTGAAAGGTGGACTTCAGGAGTGGTTTCAGTTTGGAATTAGCAGTGTGTCTGGGGGCTATAGTCTCAGGGATTCCTCCAGTCTCTGTCAGATCAGTAAGTCTGGTCTTCGTGTGTGTGTGTGTGTGAATTTGAATTTTGTTCTACATTTCTCTCCTGCTCTGTCCGGGACCCTCTATTGTAATCCCTGTCAGAGCAGTGGTGGTAGCCAGGCACCATCTAGTTCTTCTGGGCAGGAGGTTAATTCATGATCATCAACATAATAAAATGGCTTCCACTAAGGGAATCAGCAGAATCCCTTACATTTAGCATCCACAACTTTTGAATATGTTGTCAAGTCCTTCTATAAGGCTTTGCACAAGTAACCTCATTTAGCAGAGATTAAGAGCACTTACTTTCCCAAATGTACCTGGAGGTAGGTAGTTAGAATGTAGTTTTACATGGTAAGAGTACATATAACATCCTAGCGCTGAATGGGAGGAAACTGAGAAATAAGGGTAAACTGCCTACCCTGAACACCCAGGATGCCGATTCATCAGGAATCACATAACCGAGCTGGAGACACTAAAAAGATACTAAGTTAGTGGCAAGGCCCCAGATTAATTAGCAAAATAACCTTCTGAAAAAAGACAGTATCTCCATATATAGCATTAAAAATCATCAACTTCTAATGCTCTAAAAATGGCCAACACTTAGAGATAAGACCTCTGTAAAATAGACATTCAATGAATACTTGTATGAATAAATCCAGAAATAACAAAGCAGATCAAATGAAGAGGCATCAAGAATGCTCAGCTCTTCTTATAAACACCAATCAAGAGCAACTTTTAAGAGATGCAGACAGTACAAGGTGACTTTAATACTTCATCAAATGAGAATCCAGTGAGATTTTAAGAGCCTGCAGTGACACAGGCACATAATTACAATACATTAATATAACTTCTTCTTATAAAAGGCAGTTCAAGGGCTTCCTGTGAAATGGCCACACCACTCTGGGAATGAAGAGTACAATGCCAAGTAGAAAATCTTTATTAAACTTATCTCAGGAACAAAGAACAAAACGGGCAATTGTAGGACCCTTGAAAATGTTAGACATTTTTCCTCCCAAATGCACAGAAATTAACTCAGAAAACTGAATACCCTATAAGCAATGCTGTCCAATGTAAGCATCATACCTATTTCAAATTTTCTAGCAGCTGCATTAAAAAAGTAAGAGGAAGATGTCGGCAAAACTGTCAAAGAGGATCCAAAGGTCCATCCATCCCTACACAGAAACATTGCAAAACTGACCAAAAATGCTCAGAATCAAGCTTTGTGAGAACCGTGGAAACAGTCATCAACCAATGGTAAGAAAGCTTTGTGGTATTTTTAATCGCTCTTATACCCCTTCCCTGACTTGGTGGGGGTCTAGAAGATGGCAGCCTGTATTACCAGTATGAAACCGTGCTCCCTGGTTCCAGAGGGATCAGAGTAGAACTTATGCTCGCAGTTTGTGTTTGTCTGTTCTAACCTGTCTGGGAGCTACCTGAAGAACTGACACTGCTAAGTGCATGCCTTTCTTTTGCCTAACTTGGAATTTCCTCAAGGCAGAAAAGTGGCTACACAGAGCACATTATTCAAAAACATTTTAAGGTAAATGAACAACCTGCTCCCACTCGGGACAAAAGATTACAGATGAAGCAAACGGTAGACCACCAAAAGCCTGGGAGGAAAAGCTGAAGACAGACTGTTTGGGAAATTATGGAATTCAAAAGCACCCATGTCTACTGGGGAACTTAGAAAGCCACAAGCATGCACAGGGCAGAATTTATGCTCAGAAAAGACCTGAGAAGACCCTAAGCTTTCACCTCTGGCTGATCTCAAGGCTCAGTGCAAGCAGGAAGTGAGCCTAAGGAAGAGTTGTGAACGGTTTGGCCAAGTGCTGAAGGAGAGCCAACCCGCAAAGACAAGCACAATTTTTTTTCCTTTATCTTCTCTCCACCCCCCACCCCTTACTCCTGGTGTTCAAAGAAAGCTCTGTTAATAGACTAGCTGACCACAAGATAAAGCAACGGAGACTTCAGAGACCACATGTTATGGACTGAATTGTATCCCCCCACAAAATGTATGTCAACTCGGCTAGGCCATGATTCCCAATACTGTGTGACTGTCCACCATTTTGTCATCTGATGTGATTTTTCTACGTGTTGTAAACCCTACCTCTATGATGTTAATGAGGCAGGACTCAATCTACAGAATTAGGTTGTATCTTGAGTCAATCTCTTTTGAGATATAAAAGAGAGAAGCAAACAGAGAGATGGGGGGACCTCATACCACCAAGAAAGAAGCACCAGGTGAGGAGTTGACTCTTTGGAGCCGGGATCCTTGTACTAGGAAGCTCTAAGACCAGGAGAAGATTGATGACAAGGACCTTCCACAGAATCGACAGAGAGAAAGCCTTCCCTGGAGCTGGCATCCTGAATCCAGACTTCTGGCCTCCTACACTGTGAGAAAATAAATTTCTCTTTGTTAAAGCCATCCACTTGGGGCACTTCTGTTACAGCAGCACTAGATGACTAAGACACCACACATAACAAAGAATACAGACGTTATAGAAAGTTTTAAGAAGTCACTAACAACGGCTACAGTCCACAGCAAGCAAAAAATCAAAGTCTGAGGGGAAAGAACGTAATTTCCAGAATTACCACACTATAATATTCAAAAGTACAGTTTTTAACAAAAAATTACAAAGTATACAGAGAAGCAGGACAGCAATGCCTGTTCACAGAAAAAAAAAATTCAATAGAAACTCTATCTAAGGCAGCAAAGACAACGGACTTACTAGACAATCAACTGTATTAAACATGTTCATAGAGGTAAAGGGAACCAGCAGAACAAGGCATGAACAAATAAAGATAGAAATTTTTAAAAGAAGCAAATCTGGAGCAGAAACATGCAATACTGAAATGAAAAATTTCACTACAGAGTTTCAACAGCAGATATGAACAGACAGAAAAATCAGATAATCTAAAGACAGGCTCACTGAAATTATCCAGTCTGAGGAGCAGAAAGAAAAAAAAATAAAGAAAAATAAAAAATAAAAATAATCAAGCATCCCAACACATGTATAGTTGGAGCCCTAGAATGAGAAGACAGGGATAAAAAGAATATTTGAAGAATAACCAAAAACTTCTCAAATTTTTTAGAAGACATAACTCTACATAGCCAATTCACAGGCTATTCTTTAACTCCCTAAGTGACAGTTCAGTTATGAGGGAAGAAGACTACACGGGTGTGTGTATGAACTCCCTGTGGCTTAGATGCGCCAACCTCCATATATAAACAGATATATCTTGTAAGAGTCCCATGGGCATAGCTTCTTGAAGTTCTGGCAAGGGCTACACTCAGTTAAAAGAATGAACTATACTCAAGGAAGAACAAAGCCTTGGGTTTCCACCAGGTATATGGTCTATTTACAGTCCTTCCAGTCCAGATGCTGTTTACTAATCAGTGCTGCCTAATAACACAGCTGACATTCCATCTTCATCAGCATTCCAGAGCTAAACAATCCAAAGTCATTTTTACATAAAGAAGAAGAATGAATTTGGTTAACTCTTTATTTCCTATCTAAAACTGAGTACTACAAACACATGGGGATACATTAACATGCATATCTTAAAGAGCTGCTTGCTCAACGCAATTTGCTTTATTAACATCAGCTTCAAAATACGGATGTTGCTTCATTATATGTAACTTATTCATTATAACAACGTTCTGCCCTTATAAGAATAAAAATCAGTAAGAAATGGCTTTAGTAATTTCTTATACATACAGGTTTTTAAAATAATCGGAGAGTTGTAAATCAGAAAAGCAATGCTGTTTTTAACAAATAAGATACCTTTCAACAATACATAAAAAAAGTCACTGCCAAAGGCAGAAATAAAATTCTAGCAGCACATTAGTTAAAAAAAAAGAAAAGAAAAGAAAAAGTGGGATTGTGGTATGTTGAAATAACATCTAATATGTATCTGCGGCCATGGAGACAGAGAACAGGTGAGGAAGTTTACGAGACCTGCCAGCCAACTTGTGCCAGCAAAGAGTAGATTTCAAGAGTGGAAAGAAAGGACATATGTGCCTCTGAATCATGCCTTCTGAGGAGAAAGTCTGGCAGCTACCAAGTAACCAAAAGAAAAGGGATCCTTTTTCAAAACAAAGACATTCCCTCAAGATAATATTTCTAGAGTTAGACTAAAGATTAATTTCAGGGCTAGTCTTACTTACAGTGCCATTCCCCTAACCCCTCCCCCAACTCTTCCACACCAGATCACACAGATAGTAAATGGCACAGCAGGAATGCAAATCAGCGTCTAAGTAAAAAGCCCATGTTCTCTGCACTCTCACTGTCGCAGCCAAGCAAAGGCACAGGAGATGTTAACTCGCTGGTTAAAAAAAAAGTTTTCACACTCACATTTATTCAGCTAATCAGAAATAAATTTCTTTTATCTCATTCTTCAGGGTTTCAAAAACGTGTTGGATTCCCAAATGGTAAGTTAAAAAGGAATTTCTCTTGTTATGCACATGTATGCACACATACTTACACACAAGCATACTTGCCTGCATGCGGACACAATCCACAACTGCAAATATTAGAAATTTAGCAAGAGCCCTGCTTTGCAGTTGTTTGAAGTGTATCGAAAATGCTTCACACCAGAAGTTTAATTTTAAAATGCAGTCTAATTCATTTTAAAATTGGCTCTAGTTAAGAGTTTCTTGGCGCCCTGGTGGCCCAGTGGTTAAGAGCTTGGCTGCTAACCAAAAGGTTGGCAGTTAAAATCCGCTAGCCACTCCCTGGAAACCCTATGGGGCAGTTCTACTGTGTCCTATAGGGTCACTGTGAGTAGGAATCAATCCAATGGCAACGCGTTACTGGTTTAAGGTTCCTCATTTACCTTTCCCCACTACCTCTAGGTTTATAAAATACCTGACAGTCTCAGCAGAGAAAGACTCTTCCCAAAGCTCAGAAGTTCTGGAATTGAGTCTCATTATATCTTATTTGTCCGGCTTGGGCTGCTTGATAATCCCTGAACCACACACCTGGAGGGTTAACCCAGGTAAAACAAAAGTCCTGAGAGTGAAGGAGGGATGATTCTCCATAGAAAAGTACGGAGTTTGTATCAGAAGAATGGTTAAAAGAATTCTTGGCCGACTAAAATAACAGATGTCCACCACACAATATTAAAGAAAGTGACATGGGCATGGATTTAAGAAAGGGTAAAATATTATTTAAAGTGGGTGGTACTTACGAAAGACAACATTAGAGTATGCAGTACATGTGTTATTCCTGCTTGAGTGGGAGGATTACTGATGACAACAAAAATCAGTTAGATTAAACAGAAATCTTACTGGTGGAAGGCCTCACATGCCAAAAAGGGACCGATGCTAGGTTTCTGTACAGGGAGGATATGATTAAATTGGTATCTAAGAATAATTATATTAAAAAATAGGATCAGAAAATCTTGGGATAGCCAGGAAGAGACAGAAATGCAGCAAGGAAGACAATACTTGAATCTAGATGCTATTTCAATAAGGAAGCCCAGGAATACAGCAGTGTCTTTACAGATACAGCTAGAAGGTAGAATCCTAGATCTATTCCTTCGAACAAAACTCATAGGCAGAGCAAGTATTATAAGAGTAACGGAAAAAAACACAGGAGTCAAAGATAACCTCCAAGATTGTAAGCTTGTAAAGATTCAGCTGATTGGTGCTGCATATACTGTCAATGATGTAGAAAAGAAGTTGTTGTCAATCTGGAATAAGTACACAAATTCAGTTTTCAAGTATGGTCAGAACATCCAAAGGAAGTACCTAGAAAGTCATGAAGAGCGTAAGTAATTCAACAGTACCTACCACATAATACATATGCGACAGAAACTGGATCAATAGATGGATGGATGAATTTATTGGATGTCTTTTACAGGCCAAACAATATATTAAACAGAAAGTATCCAAAGATAAGTGTGTAGGACAAATAGCTAGATTTGACCTTTTGGCTTTAGTTTTTGAAAACAGTCCTTGAAATTACCCAGCAATCAAGGTGTCTTTGTTTTTCTAAACCTTCCAGGCAACATTTAAACACGTGCAAATGAGTTGGGAGCCCCCAACTCATCACCTGGCAGCTAACCCCAGGAAGGGAGGGAAGCATGACGCAGTCAATCAAGCATATTCACTGCATGTTCACTGAGTCATGCATATGCACTGAGGCACCAAGACTATGGGACCCTGGACTTCGGAGCTTTGTCTTTTGGTGCTTCCTGGATTGGTGAGCACATCCATGCATGAGAACATGGCATCTGCCTGGGTACAACTGAACTCTCATGCCTTGACTTCTCCCAGACCTTGCCTGATGCATCTCTTCACTTGTACCCTTTCTGGTTATAATAAATGGGTAACTGTAAGTATAGGTAGTTGTCTCCATGAATTTTGTGAGTCAATTTAGAGAATTAACAAACCAACAATTGGGCAATGAGACTCGGACTTAGCTCAAGATGGCTAATTCAGAGAACGGCTGTGCAGACAGTCAGTTTGTAAAGACCTAGTTCTGGATGTCATTCCTGGCATAGTAGACCATATGACTGTCCAATTCAAAATGGCCGATACCAGTCTATTTCAGCTCACTAATGCCTAGGATATCGATCTTCATGCATTCCATTTCATTTTTGACGATTTCCAATTATCCTAGAGTGATACTTCGTACATTCCAGGTTCTGATTATTAATCAATGTTTGCAGCTGTTTCTTCTCATTTTGAGTCGTGCTGCATCAGCAAATCAAGGTCCCAAAGGCTTGACTCCATCCACGTCATTAAGGTTGACTCTACTTTGAGGAGGCAGCTCTTTTCCAGTCATATTTTGGGTGCCTTCCTACCTGAGGGGCTCACTTCTGACACTGTATCAGACAGTGTTCCGCTGCTATTCATAAGGTTTTCACTGGCTAATTCTTTTCAGAAGTAGACCACTGGTTCCTTCTTCCTAGTCTGTCTTGGTCTGGAAGCTGAGCTGAAATCTGTCCGCCACGGGCAACCTTGCTGGTATCTGAATACTGGTGGCATAGTGTCCAGCATCACAGCAACACACACAAGCCCCACAGTAGGACAAACTGACAGATCACCAACTGAGATGTTTCAACAAACGGATTCAGGGCTGGAAGTGCTCACTTGTCTCTGCCAAGAAATTTGGAAGACAGCTACCTGGTCAACTGACTGGAAGAGATTTATATTTATGCCTATTCCACAGAAAGGGGATCCAACCAAAATGGGGAAATTACCAAACAATATCACTAATATCACATGCAAGCAAAATTTTGCTGAAGATCATTCAAAAGCGGCTACAGCAGTACATCTACCGGGAACTGCCAGAAATTCAAGCCGCATTTCGAAGAGGACATGGAACCAGGGATATCATTGCTGATGTCAGATGAATCCTGGCTGAAAGCAGAGAATACCAGAAAGAAGTTTGCCTGTGTTTTATTGACTATGCTAACGCACTCGACTGTGTGGATCATAACAAACTATGGATAACACTGCGGAGAATGGAATTCCCGAACACTTAATTGCGCTCATGAGCAATCTGTACATGGATCAAGAGACAGTCATTCAAACAGAACAAGGGATACTGTGTGGTTTAAAGTCAGGAAAGGTGTGTATCAGGGTTGTATCCTTTCACTATACCTATTCAATCTCTATGCTGAGCAAATAATCCGAGAAACTGGACTCTATGAAGAGGAATGGGGCATCAAGATTGGAGGAAGACTCATTAACAATCTGTTAAGCAGATAATACAACCTTGTTTGCTGAAAGTGAAGAGGATGTGAAGAACTTACTGGTGTAGATCAAAGACCACAGCCTTCAGCATGGATTACACCTCAACACAAAGAAAACAAAAGTCCTCACAACTGTACCAATAAACAACATCATGATAAACAGAAAAAAGATTTCATTTTAAGGATTTCATTTTACTTGGATCCACAATCAACGCCCATGGAAGCAGCAGTCAAGAAATCAAAAGACGCATTGCATTGGGCAAAGTGGCTACAAAAGACCTCTTTAAAGTGGTGAAAAGCAAAGATGTCACCTTGAGGACTAAGGTGCACCTGACCCAAGCCATGGTGTTTTCAATCGCATCATATGCATGCGAAAGCTGGACAATGAATAAGGAAGACCGAAGAAGCACTGATGCCTTTGAATCGTGGTGTTGGCGAAGAATACTGAATGTACCATGGACTGCCAAAAGAACGAAAAAATCTGTCTTGGAAGAAGTACAACCAGAAGGCTCCTTAGAAGCAAGGATGGTGAGACTATGTCTCACATACTTTGGACATGTTATCAGGAGGGATCAGTCCCTGAAAAAGGACATCATGCTTGGTAGAGCTGAGGGTCAGTGAAAGAGGAAGACCCTCAATGAGATGGACTGACACAGCGGCTGCAACAATGGGCTCAAGCATAGCAACAATCGTGAGAATGGCACAGGACTGGGCAGTGTTTCCTTTCTGTTGTGCGCAGTGTCGCTAGGAGTTGGAACTGGACAGCACCAAACAACAAGAACAGTTCTGGGTGACTGGGTGACAGAGAAAGGCTTCACAGGCAGTCAGTGAAGAAGGGTAGAGTCCTTCTAGCTTGTGACCTAGCCCCAGGTGGCTACAGAGAGACAGAGAAATAGAGAGGCTGGCTGGTCTGAAGTGCAGGGAGTTGTGCAGACTCCCGAGCCTATGGTTGGTACCTGAATACCTGGCCCCAGCTGGCCAGGGATGTTTTGATCTAGCTTAAGGAGGCAGGGGGTGAAGTATGACTTAACTCTGGGCGGTCAGGGTCAGAGAGGAAGTGCCATGAAGCGGCTAGTGCTGAGGAATGGAGAAGTGGGAAGGGGAAGCCTAGATCCATTTGCAGATGCAAACTGGATTCACGGTGACCTTTACCACGCAGTTAGTGATAAAGGTGGAGTTTGCTACCTTGCCCCTTTTGTAGTGCAACTGGCAGGAAATGAGTAAGACACAGTCCCTGTTCTTAAAAAAACTTACACCACCATTAACCTGAATTAACAAAACAGTAAGGGCAATTAAAAAAACGCTTTTGGAGTTTACACGATTAATTCTGATAAAGGAGCTGAAGTTGAGGACAGCTAGTAGAGGATTTCACAAAGAGGTAATATTTGAGCTGCTCTAGGTCTTTTGTCTTAGAATGGTAAGAGAAGTTTTGAAAGTAAATTAAAGGCCTGTGTAAAAGACAGACTGAGCTTTGCAGGAAAGACTCCTCCCTTTAAGATATACAGAAAAAGAGAGGAGTCAGGGAAGAGAATCAGAGTACTTAAGACGGGTGGGAAAACTTGAGTAAAGTATAATAAAAGCCAGGATAATGGTTTTGTCTTAGAATGCAAAAGAGAAGCTTAGTTTATTGAAGTATGATTTGAATGCAAAAGTACTAATGGAATGATACAATAAATGTAGGAACACTGACTTTTTTTGTTAATAAAGAATAACTAGTAAAGCAATAAACTCAGGTGCTGCTAACATCTTTTCATCAAACCACATCACTTTAAGTAAAACTGTCTGCATTTCAGGAAGGCACTAATAGCTATAAATAAACGTTTGAGTTTCCATTTCTTCTCATTTCACACAAGACTCACAATCAGCCTGCACTGATAATAACAGCAATGATATGAGATGTTAAAGCAGACGTCGAAACAAACATCAATGAGCTGCCTTAAGTGCTTATGATACTTGAAGTGGTGGGGGTTGTGGCCCTCTAAAAGGGAACATATACCACTTCAGTGAAGTAGTTTCCGTGTAGGAATGAAGACTCAATGTTATAAGAATGTTTTGATCTTTTTAGAGAAGCTGGAAATCCTGTCTGTTATTTCTTAAATGTTGCCTCATTTAAATACGATTTGGTTTCACCTCCAGTTTCATCTTTTGTCATAAAGTAATAAATATGATTCTTTAATCCAACGTAAGTATAAACTGTTTTTCTACATTTTTACAATTGCATCTTTAAAAAAAAAAAAAAACTAGAAAACTATACAAATAAACTGCATGTTTTCGGGTCTACCAAACCAAACAATGAAAGCAACAAGAAAGACCAATTAATCAATTAGTACTATATCCTTAATTCCTTAAACTAAATGTCACTTTAATACATTTTTTCATTCAAGGTGTTAAACATATTTTGCCCTTAAATATGAAATAAAGAATCTATGAAACTCTAACATTCATTTAATAATGACATAATGACAGGGATCAAGGCAAACATGTTCTATTGAAAAATCCCATCGGTACAGAGGCTCCTAAACGTGTGTCTGAGGGTTGGCCCTATGAGTATTACCTGGAAAGCCTTTTATAAACAGAATCCCAAGGTCCACTCCCTGATGATTCTAAGTCCTAAGGGATGATACTTAGGAAATACGTGTCTTAAATTTCTGAAGCAGTTTTGATGTGCAGCTATATAAGAGAATCACTACTTCTTCAGTATATTAGCTAACTACAAAACCAATCTTAATTTTGAATAAGTTAACTGAAAATTCATCACTATAAAATTCTACCCAGAATAATCTATTTCCTGTCACTTCAAACAATATAGCTTGACAGTTACCCTAGTTTTGCACTTTAGATAATTTTAAAAATTAAGTTCCAAAGGAAAGGACTAACACGAGAGCTCAATATTCAAAGCAAACACACACACAAATACTGATTCAACATAACTTGGCAATCTAAAATCTTTTAATAGTTACTTACTATAATCTACAAGGTCACACCTCTCTGACCTCTCTTCCTATCGCTCACTCATTATGCTCCAAACATAACAGGATTCTTTCTACTTCTTAAACAGTTTCTTTCTACCTCAAGGCCTCTCCACTTGCTATTTCCTTTACTTGGAATATTCGCCCCCCAAGATGTTCTACTGGCTGCCTCCTTAAGTATCAGCTAACATGAATCCTCCTCAAAGTGGTGTTTCCTGATCACCCCAACTAAAGTAGCTCCAACATCCATCTTCTCTCCACCCTATTCCATTATACTCTATTTCTTTTCCTGGTTTTACTTTCTTCGTAATGCTTATGACCATCTGAAATTATCTGATTTACTCATTTCTTTAAGTATTTGTTGTCTGTCTTCTATCAAAAGGATTTGAATGTTCCATGTGTGCAGAAACCCTGCTTTCCTTGTTCACTACTATAGCTAAGTTAAAAAGCGTTCTGGGATATGTAACTGTTGAATAAATGGACAAGATACACACTCCCAAGCTTACCCGCAATTTCTTAATGTGCATATCCATGAGCCTTTATGAAGATAATGAAATGTTTTATGCAATTCTAGCCCCAAGCAAAACTGAAGCAGGCAAGTGTCAGTACCCCAGCCTCCTCTACCATCCTCCTCTCTAAGCTCCTTTTCTCTAGAAGCAGTTATTCACCCTGTGTCACTGTGGTCAGGTAATTTCTACTTAGGTAGGACTCGGACGACAGAGAGAGATACAAGCAAGTACATTCTCACAATCTAAGCAAAAACCTAAGGCATGGAACTTTTTTTCAATTATGTGCTGTCAGGGGAAAGACTACTTCAGATCTCAGAGTGATACATGTCTTTCCAGGAACCAGGTAAGCTCTGGATCCTAAGAGATCTGAAGGATGAATAGCAGTGAATTAGAGTGGAAGGGGAGTTGCTGGGTGGTGCAAATGGTTCGCGTGGTTGGCTGCTAACCAAAAGGTTAGAAGTTGGAGTCCACCCAGAGGTGCCTTGGAAGAAAGGCCTGGTGATCTACTGCCAAAAAATCTGCAATTGAAAACTCTATGGAGCACTGACACACATGGGGTCGCCGTGAGTTGGGGTCACCTCAATGGCAACTGGTACACAGTAAAATGGGAAAAGCAAAGTAAATGTAGTCTCTGATAGAGGATCAGCTTACGCAAAGTCCACAGGGCAATAAAAAGCATTAAAGAAACTAAAAGATTCAGATAGTTTTTTAGGGGAGGGAGGAGAGGGAGCAGTAGTGAAATATAGGAAGTAGACAGAGGGACCAAATAAAGAAGGACCATATTAAAGGAAAACACATTTTGAGCAGCAAATGATAAGACCTGTATTTAAAAAAAAAAAAAGATCGTACTGCCCTG
The DNA here is from genome assembly GCF_000243295.1 of Trichechus manatus latirostris. Classification (NCBI taxonomy): domain Eukaryota; kingdom Metazoa; phylum Chordata; class Mammalia; order Sirenia; family Trichechidae; genus Trichechus; species Trichechus manatus. The sequence goes on along the minus strand of NW_004444012.1, from coordinate 6,324,578 downwards.
CAAAATGAAGAACAGAAGTAGGGGGGAAGGGGAAGGAATCAACAGTGGACGCACAAGGCATTTTAGTAGTCTGGGCGAGATATACAGTAGGATGATGAGATAACTGGACAGATGGATGAGAAAGCTGAATGGAGAAGAGATACTCTGCAGGTAAAACTGTGCAGTCCAGTGTGCTTCTAAAACTCAGACCTCTCTGTTGCATTTTTGCACCTTTTCAGTTGTTTCCAGCCTCTAGAATGAAATTCTTACATATTTTAAATGAAGAATTAATGGGGTAATACAGTTCAACTTAATGTTGGTGGTGACTGCATTATTACATCAGACATAGGTGGTAGGATACAAATACAGAAGATTCCATCTCTTTCAACAAGGAGTTCACCATCTAAACAGAATTACAGACACAACAGAAGTAGCACTAGAATGATGTGCAGTATGAATAAAAATATAAACAAAAAAGAGAATCTTAAACATAAACTTGATAAAGTGGGACACTATTTTCACATAGTATGTACTCGAATATTCAAATATTGAAAAAGGAACTAAACTGAGGACCAGGAGATACGGTTTGAGAAAAACCATGCTACCCCGAAGGACATATACCAAAAACAAATTGGAAAATTTAACACCGATTCTTGGGGAAAAAAAAAAAATCTTGATAAAGTATTAGAGCCTTCAAAACATTATGCTGAGTGATATTCTATAATCATATTCTATGATTCTACTTACATGAAACAGGTGAATGTATAGAGACAACAGCTACCAGTTAACCAGGGGCAGGAGAAACCCTGGTGATGCAGTGGTTAAGCTCTAGGCTGCTAACGAAAAGCTCAGGGATTCAAACCCACATGCTGATCCATGGGAGAAAGATGTGGCAGTACGCCTGAGGTCAAGATTTACAGCCTTGGGAACCTTACGGGGCAGTTCTACTCTGTCCTATAAGGTTCGCTATGAGTCAGAATCGACTAGGTTGCACTGTTTTTTTTTTTTTTCTTTTCTTTTTTCAGGAGCTGGAGGGAGGGGAAGGGAAGGGATGAGTCATTGTTTAGGGGGTACAGAGTTCTGTTAAGAGTGGTGGACTGATTTGGAAAAGGAAAGTGCTAATGGTTGTACAACATGATGAATATAATCAATGTCACTGAATTATCGTTGTTAGATGCCAGGGGGTTGGTTCCCATGCACGACAGAAGGAAACACTGCCTGGTCCTATGGCACCCTCACAATCTTTGTTATGTTTGAGCCCATTGTTGCAGCCACTGTGTCAATCCACCTTGTTGAAGATCTTCTTTTTCGCTGACCCTCTACTTTACGAGCCCTGGTGGCAGAGTGGTTAAGAGGTCGGCTGCTAAAAGGGTGGCAGTTCGAATCCACTAGCTGCTCCTTGGAAACACTACAGGGCAGTTCTACTCTGTCCTATAGGGTTGCTATGAGTCAGAATTAACTTGATGGCAGTGGGTTTGTTTGCTTTTTTTTGTACTTTATGAAGCATGATGTCCTTCTCTGGGGACTGGTTCCTTCTGATAACATGTCTTGCCATCCTCGCTTCTAAAAGGCATTCTGGCTGTACTTCTCCCAAGACAGATCTGTTCATTCTTCAGGTCGAGGTAATTCAGTATTCTTCACCAACACCGTAGTTCCTTATTCATTGCCCAGCATTCGCATGCATATGAGGTGACTGAAAATGTCATGGCTTGGGTCAGGCACACCTTAGTCCTCAAGGTGACATCTTTGCTTTTTAACACTTTAAAGAGGTCTTTTGCAGCAGATTTGCCCAATGCAATGTGTCTTTTGATTTCTTGACTGCTGCTTCCATGGGTGTTGACTGTGGATCCAAGTAAAATGAAATCCTTGACGACTTCAATCTTTTCTCCATTTATCATGCTGTTGCTTATTGGTCCAGTTGTGAGGATTTCTCTTTTCTTTATGTTGAGGTGTAATCCACACTGGAGGCTGTGGTCTTTGATCTTCATGAGTAAGTGCTTCAAGTCCTTTTTGTTATCAGCAAGCAAGGTTGTGTCATCTGCATATCGCAGGTTGTTAATGAGTTTTCCTCCAATCCTGATGACCGTTCTTCTTCATATAGTCCAGCTTCTAGGATTATTTGCTCAGCATGCAGATTAAGTGTGGTGAAAGGATACAACTACAACACACACCTTTCCTGACTTTAAACCATGCAGTAGCCCCTTGTTCTGTTTGAACAACTTGGTCTACGTACAGGTTCCGCATGAGCATAATGAAGTATTCTGGAATTCCCATTCTTCTCAATGTTATCCATAATTTGTTATGATCCAGTCAAATGCCTACGCGTAGTCAGCAAAACACACGTAAACATCTGTCTGGTATTCTCTGCTCCCAGCCAAGATTCATCTGACATCAGCAACGGCATTCCTTGTTTTGAATCTGGCTTGATTTTCGGGCAGCTCCCTGTCAATATACTGCTGCAACTGGTTTTGAATCATCTTCAGCAAAACTTTACTTGTGATACTGATGATATTGTTCGATAATTTCAACATTCTATCCGATCACCTTTCTTTGGAATGGGTACAAATATGGACTTCTTCCAGTCAGTTGGCCAGGTAGCTGTCTTCCGAATTTCTTGGCACAGATGAGTGAGCTCTTCTAGCGTTGGATCAATTTGCTGAAACATCTCAGTTGGTATTCTGTCAATTCCTGGAGACTTGCTTTTTGTCAATGCCTTCACTGCAGCTTAGACTTCTTCCTTCAGTCTCATTAGTTATTGATCATATGCTACCTTCTGGAACGGCTAAATGTCGACCAATTCTTTTTGGTACAGCGACTCTGTGTATCACTTCCACCTTCTCCTCATGTTTCCTGCATCAGTAAATATTTTGCCCATAGAATCCTTCATTATTGGAACTCGAGAATTGGATTTTTTTCTTCAGTTCTTTCAGTTCGTGAAATGTCGAACATGTTCTTTTCTTTTGGTTTTCTTATTCCAGGTGTTTGTACATTTCATTATATCACTTTATTTGTGTTCTTGAGCCCCCATATGAAACCTTCCGTTCAGCTCCTTTACTTCATTTCTTCCTTTCGCTTTAGCTACTCTACTTTGAAGAACAAATTTCAGAGACTCTTCTGACGTTCATTTTGGTCTTTGCACGTTACAGGGTGGGAAATTAATACGACAAAAACTCAGGCATTTTCTACCTCGATGAAATATCTAGGGGGCCAGTGGTGGCGTGCATGTTGAGATATTCCTTCTAAAGTGAAGAGTAAGTTGTTACATCTGGCATCTCCTACAACTCAAAAAGAGGCACAATGCCTGGTAGGCCTCTTTGAATTTTGGAGGGGACATATAGTTCCTTTGAGCGTGCTACTCCAGCCTATTTATCAAGTGACTTGAAAGGCTGCCAGAACAAGAAAAGGCACTGTAACAGGTTCAGGCTACTGTGCAAGCCACTCTGCCACTCTGGCCATATGATGTGGCTGATCCCATGGTTCTTGAACCGTCAGTGGCAGAGAAGCTGTTTGGACTCTTTGGCAGGCCTCTGTTGGTGAATCATACTGCAGAAAATTAGGATTTTAAAGCAAAGCTCTGCCATCCTCTGCAGATAACTACTCTTCTTTTGAGAAACAACTTTTGGCTTGTTACTGGGCCTTAGCAGAGACTGAACACTTAACCATGGGATATCAAGTCACTATACAGCCTGAGCTTCACATCATGAACTAGGTATTGTCTGACCCACAGAGCCATAAAGTTGGACATGTACAGCAGCGCTCCATTGTTAAATGGAAGCGGTATATACAAAATTGGGCTCCATGAGGACCTGATAGCGCAAGTTACATGAGGAAATGGCCGAAATGTCCATGGTCCCCACTGCTATCACATTATCTTCCTTCTCCCATCTGCACTTGTGGCTTCATGGGGAGTTCCTTATGATCAGCTGACTGAGGAAGAAAAAACTCGTGCCTGATTTACAGATGGCTCTGTGCGATATACAGACACTACTCAAAAGCCGACAGCGACAGCACTGCAGCCCCTTTGTGAGACCTCCCTGAAGGAAAGTGGTGAAGGGAAATCCTCCCAATAGGCAGAACCTTGAGCAGTGCACCTGGTTGTTCACTTTACTTGGAAGGAGAAATGGCCAGATGTGCAACTGTATATTGTTCACGGGTTGTGGCCAATGGTTTCATTGGATGGTCAAGGACTTGGAAGGAATATGACTGGAAAACCGATGATCAAGAGGTATCAGAAAGAAGCATGTGGACATACTTCTCTGAACAGGCCATAGAAGTGAAGATATTTGTATCTCATGTGAATGCTTACCAAAGGATGACCTCAGCACAGGAAGATTTTAACAATCAAGGGAATAGGATGATGTGTTCTTTGAATACCAGTCATCGTCTTTTTCCAGTCACTCCTGTCACTGCCCAATGGCCTCGGGAACAAAGTGGCCATGGTAGCAGGGATGGAGGTTATGCATGGGCTCAGAAACATGGACTTTCACTCACCAAGGCCAACTTGGCAACTGCCACTACTGAGTACCCAACCTGTCAGCAGCAGAGACCAACACTGAGTCCCTGATAAGACACCATTCCTAGGGGCAATCAGTCAGCCAGCTGGTGGCAAGCTGATTACACTGGACCACTTCCATTATGGAAAGGGCAGTGTTTTGTTCTTACTGGACAGACACTTACTCTGGATATATATTTGCCTTCCTTGCACTCAATGCTTCTGCCAAAACCATCTGTGGACTTACAGAATGGCTTATCCACTGACATGGTATCCCACACAGCATTGCTTCAGATCAAGAAAGTCACTTTACAGCAAATGAAGTGCGGCAATGGGCCCATGCTCATGGAATTCACTGGTCTTACCATGTTCCCCATCATCCTGAAGGAGCTGGCTTGATAGAACGATGGAATGGCCTTCTAAAGACACAATTACGGCACTAGCTAGGTGGCAATACCTTGTAGGGTTGGGGCAATTTTCTCCAGGATGCTGTGTATGCTCTAAACCAATGCCCAATACAAAGTGTTGCTCCTCCCATAGCCAGGATCCATGGGTCCAGGTATTAAGAGGCAGAAATGGGAGTGGCATCACTCCCTATTATCCCTAGTAATCCACTCATAAAATTTTTCCTTCTTGTCCCTTTGACCCTATGCTCTGCAGGTCTAGAGGTCTTAGTTCTAAAGGGAGGAATGCTCCCACCTGGAGACACAACACAGATTCCACTGAACTGGAAGTTAAGAAGGCCACCCAGCTACTTTGGGCTCCTCATGCCTTTGGATCAACACGCAAAGAAGAGAGTTACTGTATTGGCTGGCGTGATTGATCCTGATTACCAAGGGGAAATCAGATTGATATTACCTAATGGAGATAAAGAATAGTATGTCTGAAATGCAGGAAATCCCTTAGAACATCTCTTATTACTACCATGTCCTGTGATTAAGGTCAATGGAAAATTACAGCAAACAATTCCAACGTGACTACTAATGGCCCACACCCTTCAGGAATGAAGGTTTGGGTCACCCAAACAGGAAAAGAACCACAACCACCTGAGATGCACGCTGAGGGCAAAGGGAATATGGAATGGGTGGTGGAAGAAGGCAGTCCTGAATACCAAATATGACCATGTGACCAGTTACAGAAATGAGAACTGTGATTTTTTTTAGTATTTCTTCCTTGTTTTGTTACACATGTATGAGTGTGTTGTGTATCTTTGTTTTCTTCTCTCCCCTAATAAGATGTAAACAGGGCTAATATGTTTTCAGTTGTATGCATGTTAGTTGTATGTTAGGTACAAGTATGACTTTATAATTGTTTTTATTTAGAGATTATGTATAGTTCAAGAAGATGTATACAGGTGCCAAGTTGACCGGGATGGAATGTGATGATTATGGTTATGTGTCTACTTGGGTAGGCCAGATTCTTAGTGGTTTGGCAGATATTATGTAATCATCGTCCATTTTGTGATCTGATGTGAACAGACAATCAGTTGAAAGGGGAATTTCCATGGGAGTGTGGCTTGCACCCAATATATACAGATGTTCTGGCAAAGCCTGCCCTCTCCGGATCCTGCATTCAACTCATTATCCTCTGACGTTCGGCTATCTGTCCCCTGACTTGCAGATTTTGGGATTCCCCAGCTCCTGCAGCCCCATGAGCCAGTAGCCTGCTGTCTGACCTGCCAATTTTCGGTTCATAAGCCCTTGCAAACACACGAGTCAGTAGAAACCTCCAGCCTGGCATCTGACCCACGGATTTGGGACTTGCCAGCATCCATAGCTGCATGAGCCATTTCCTTGAAATAAATCTCTCTCTCTCTCAGGTATATATATGTACACTTCTCTAGTTTTGCTTCTCTAGAGAACCTAGCCTACTACACTGTATCTCAATGTTTATTTTCTGGAATCTCTCTCACACCACCCTCTCCTTGTAAGCTCAAGGATCTTGTTTTTTTCTTTATTACTAAAGAAGAAGAGCGCCTGGAACAGAATAAGCACGCTAAATGAAACGTCTGTTGAACAAATAAACATTTCAATATTTTAATGGGAGGGAGAGATGCTTTTCCTATTCATTATCAAAGTGTAACAACACAGTATTTAAAATATGTGCTATGGATGGAACTGAGCAATGATTCTCAATGTCTGGTTCACAAGAAACCCAAACTTCTGAATCAAAATTTCTGGAGGCAAGGCCCAAGAATATACTTTTATAAAAAGCAAAGAAATAAATTCTAGGTGAGGTGACATTATGTATACTGAAGCTTGTGAAATACAGGAACGGAGTCCAGAAGCACATCCCAACTGCATACAAACATTCAGTATGTGATAAATAACGCACATCAGATCTGTATAGAAGGGAAGGCTATTTAATGAATGATGTTGGAGCAAGCAGTTAGGCATCTGAAAAAAAATTCAAATTCAAATCTCTACTTCACACTAAAATTGAAACCATATAATTATTAAGAAATACTTTTGTAATTTTGAGGTGGTGTAATAGGAGAACTTTCTTCAACACCAACTAAAATTGTAACTCTAACCATAAGAATCAGCACGAAGGCTGGTTCCTATGAGGCAGAGGTCAAACATACTCTTGTTCTACAACTTCATCGTGTCTGACACCAGATGTTCCCCGCCTTGACACTCCTTCTCTATTGGTTTCCCACCCTCCTCCCAATCTTTCTCTATTAGGTTCAATAATTCACTAGAATGCTGACAGAGAATTCACGCAAACAACATAACTACAACAGACTTTAATAACAAACCCCAAAACCAAACCCACTGCCATGGAGTCAATTCCAACTCATAACAGAGAAGGATATGAACAGACACAAAGATATGCGAAGGGCAGGTCTGCAAAGGGTCCCAGCATGAGGACTCAATGTCTAAAAGGAGACCCACTGATATCTCAAAGGGGACCTGCTTGCCCTTCCCGAAAATGAACGTTCATTCTCACCCATCAGTAAAGTTTCCAACAGGAAACTCAACGACTTCACTTTGCAGGCTTAGTTACAGGTCTCTCAGCTGGGTTTCAGTCCTTATACTCTTTTGTCACCGTCTGGGTCTGCTTCTTGTCTCTACTTCTTCTAATACTGTTGCAGCAGCTGTAGGTTCACTTCATTCTGAAGGTTCCTAAGCACAGGGCCCGTGTGCAAAGGGCATGCTTCTCTCCTAGCTCTCATCGATCAGGAGGCTGCATCTAAGCCTCCCAGTTCTACGGTTTTTATCAGTCATCAGGCAGACCCACCAGCCAATCCTGGTAAAGGCTGGTTACCAGGTGGGGCTTTGGAAACAGGACCAAAAGGTCAAATTTCTTTTTTTAATAACATGATTCCACACCATACAGATGGGGAAAACTTTTCTAAACTTGCCACTAAATTCAGAAATTACAAAAGAAAACACTGTTAGATCCAACTGCATAAAAACGGAAAATCTCTGTATGGTTAAAAACACCAGGTTAGAAGACTAATGACCAACTGCGGGGAAAACTTCTATCATATATGATAAAAGATTAATATCCTAATATAAAATAAAATCTTATAAATTAATTTGAAAAAGAATATTAAAATGAACAGAAAACATGAAAAGGCAACTTATAAAATAAGAAATAGAGGTTGTTCAACCTCAGTAGTAATAAAAAAAAGTAAATTACAACTATAATGAGAACACATTGTTCACCTACCACATTGACAGAGATTTAAAAACCTAGAAATAGCAGATGTTGGTATACTACATACACCCTGCTTATGATAATGGAAACTACTACCAAGAAATTTTACAATTAGAAATGAATACTAAAGAAACAGAGATGTACACTCAGGTACATGCACAAAATTGTGTATCATAACATTGTTTATTATTAAAAAACTAGAAACCACCTGACTAAAATCATCAGTCATTAAGTACCATGACGTAAATTTCTACAGGCTGGTACATTAATTGAAAACAAAGTAACTTCAAACAGTATAAAATCGCACGATCTCAGTTTTGGATAAATAAAAAGAAAACAATGTGTATAATATACCTTAAAAAAAATCTGGAAAAATTCACAACATACTATCATGGTTACTCCTTAGTTGTAGAATTAGACATTACCTTTATTTTCCACTTTAATATTCACAAAAAACAATAAAACTATAATTAAATGCTCAACTACTAACTGAAAGGTTGGTGGTTCGAACCCACTCAGAGGTACCTTGGAAGACAGGCCTGGTGATCTGCTGCTGAAAGGTCACAGCCTTGAAAACCCCATGGAATAGTCCTACTCTGCACATATGGGATCACAAGAGTCGGAATGGACTGGATGGCAACTAATAACAACAACAAGAGCAAAAGCAAGTAATCTGGGCTCTAATAATAATAGCTCCCACTTACTAAGTTCTTACCATTTGTCCAATCTATTTTTGGGTACTTGGTTACAGGCATTATTTTCAATTCTGATAATATCTTTGCAGAGTGGGTGTTACCTCCATATTAGAGATGAGGAAACTAAAGTTTCAAGAGGTTAAGTTACTTGCGCAAGATCACATCACAAGTAAGCGGCTGAGCAAGGATTTAAACCCATGCTGTTCTAGTTCTACTCTGTGACTTTAACAGCTGTGACTACAAAGAAAAAAAGTCACTCTCTTGATCCTCAACTTTCTTTACCGAAAAATAAGAATATTCAGACTAAATAGTCTGTATCAATTGTATTTTTCTACAATTTTATAAATCTAAATGTAAGCTCATTGTACCTACTGATAAAACTGGATTTCACATTCATGCCCTCTACCCCACAAAGAAACAAATCTCAAAATTGGTAATCCTGTATCACAAAGAAGGAGCTGTGGTGTTGCAAACGGTTAAGTGCAGGTTGCTGGTTCAAACCCACCGACCTGCTCTGCAGGAGAAAGGCCTTGCGATCTGCTTCCGTGAAGATTACAGCCTAGAAAACCCTCTTGGGGAGTTCTACTCTGTCACATGGGGTTGCTACAAGCTGGAATCAACTCAAAGGCATCCAACAACAACATTCACAAAGTGAACATGCCCATCTTCACTACATGTCCTTTCACACAATGCCCTATGCCCTCCCCTTGCCAACCCAGGACTCACGGAAACACACTAGAACTTATGGAAGTACACTAAAAATTAAAGAAGCTGTCAGCAATACTGGATTAAAAACCATATCATGATCCTCACATGAGGTAGCAAGAAGTGTTTTAAAAACAAAAATAAACAAAATACTCAGCACGACAGTGAGACACTTATTAAAAAAAAACCAAACCCCTTGCCACAGAGTCAATTCTGATTCACAGCGCCCCTACAGAACAGAGCAGAACTGCCCCATAGGGTTTCCAAGGCTGTACTCTTTACAGAAGCACACTGCCACATCTTTTCTCATAAAGCAGCTGGTAGATTCAAACCACTGACCTTTTGGTCAGCATCCCAGCACTTAACTACTGCACCACCAGGGCTCTTTATAAACAAACCTACAAATGACTGCACTCATTTGGAAGAAAAAGCAGCAATAGGGAAATAAAAACAACCATTAAGGGACAAATTTTAATCACCATCAGATAAATTATAATCTATAAACTTCTCATTTCAAAAGTGACAAATTCCTTGTACTGAGTAAAAGATATATAGTGAAGACATACGAAATATACTTTTTATTGCTATTAGGGAAAAGGCATGAATAAAAATTTTCAAAAGTCTCCAAAGTTCCAAAACTCAAACCATTCTACCACTTATCCATCTAGGTCAATAGCTTTTATGTCTGAGCTGGAGTGAATCAATGATACCACTCAGGGTTTCTTGAGCAGAACAAGGAATGCTTAATGCATATATAGACACCCACATTCATTCACAAAAAGATGTATTTATGGAACATGTATTATCTCACTAATACTGGTGTCCACTGGAATATAGCAATTCAGGTAACATCAAGGGTTCATCTCTTAAAACAAGAAGTGAAAGCTTTTTCATTCCACAGATAAATTGAAAATAGCCATGAAAACATAATTTCCTTAGTAATAAAATAAGCTTTGCCCTAAAAGTGCTCATAGCATCTATTGAAGAGGAAGGTATACTGAGCCAAGTTACTAGAGTTAGAGCTTTCAGGAAACTTCAGTAGTGGATAACAATATATGCGCTTTCTTTTATATCAAAAGATTAATGGATGTTGACAATTTTTTCTTCATCCATAAATCTCAAACTGAAGAGTATTTCTATAAAGCTATGCATGTTACCCTTTTATTTTATTTTTATACAAAATGTGCATTTTTCAGAGAGACAAAACTTAAGAAACAAAGTGTGTAATAATTTATGTCACAGAACTTAAGTGGTTTCCAAAATCCTGAAAAGATCTAACCTGACACATAACACAGCACTCCTTTTGAAAAGATCCAGACAGATAATCAGTCCTCTGCCTCAATCTGAAAATAACTGATGAGACACTCCAAACTTCACGAGACAATCCATTCCATTATTAGACAAATCACATCATTAAAAAGTTCTCTTCTGTGTAAAACAAAAATCTGCCCCCTTTAACTTCCATCCATTGATTCCAGTTTTACTCTAGAGACAAGACAGACTAAGTTTACTACCACTATTATATGAAATTTTTTAGATTTTCATTGATTAACCTACCCAGTTCCTACAACTAACTCATCTAACTTAGTTTCTAAATATCTCATCATACTAGTAGATTATTAATTTATCATAATGATAATGGATATGGACTTTAGGTGATGGGCCGAGCTCACTCACTAGCAAAGTGAATTCACTGCTTTCCCGTTTAATATGCCGTCTTTTCTACAATTATACTCCTGAATGATGGTCTACAAAGTTCACCAGAACCAGCCATTCTTTTAACTGTTAAGAGACGGTAAATAATTTGCACTGATTAAATGAAATCTTTTGGCTTTGCAGACAGCAGTTTTTGATTATGACAGAAAATGTAGTTTCCTGGCCCACAAGAGACTCAACTTCAGGAGTACAGTGCCTAACCAAATGTCCTAAAAGCCCCTGGTCACTAGAAAAGGACATCATGTTTGGTAAAGTAGAGGGTTGGAGAAAACGAGGGAAACCCTCAATGAGACTGACTGACACAACAGCCACAAAAATGGACCTGAACGTGTCAAAAATCATGAAGAAGGCACTGCACCAGGCACCATTTTGTCTGTTAGACACAACGTCACCGTGAGTCAGAGCTGACCGGCAGGTAACTAACAAAAACATCACACTATTTTTCACCTCTTATAGATCTTTAGATAAGTTAGATTCAATAGCCTAACTTAATTACAATCATCCCCACAAAAAGCAACAATGGATTTTTTAAAAACTAAGACAAAGACGGTAACAGTGGTTAATTTTGGATGATAAGGATACAAACGACCGTTATGATCTTCTCTGCACTTTCCTGAACCTTGTAATTTCTTAAGTAAATAAGCAACTCCCCCAGATCACCCAAAAATTAAATAAAACAATTTATTTCTTGCCAAGACTTTGCTAGTCAGCATAAGGATCTGAACAGTGCTTTTAGAGAAGACTTTCCACTCATCTGCTGCAAGGATTAATGAAGGATTCTGATTAAATGCATTACTATACTGTCATACCCTCTTCAAGAAGCTGAATTAGACATTTCTCTTGCAATTTATATCAGCTGTATTTTGGGAATCAGCAGTGATTACAGGTATCAATGATCCCTAAAAATAAAGAGGATAATTTCCCCAAATAAACTAGTTCCCTTAATAGAACTGGGGTTACTATGGGCATACTGTAGAACAATTGGCAGACGCAGCACTTTTCAGTGGAAAAAACACTCAACTGACATCATGAGGCCTAAGTTTCCACTGAGACTTGACTACAGTATTAAGTCTTATGTTCTTGGGCAAGTCACTTAAGTCTGTTTGCTCACCTGGAATATGGGCAAAATCGTAACTACTCATGAAGCTATAGCAAGAATTAAACGCAACAACAAAGTGCTTAACTGTGTTTAGTACGTAGATATCATTTAATAGTAAGAAAGGCCTGGCAATATACTTCTGAAAATCTGTCAATGAAAACCTTATGGATCACAAAAGTCTAATCAGCAAGCGATCTTGAGCATGGTGCAGGACTGGGCAGTGTTTTGTTCCACCGCGCATTGGGTTACCATGAGTCGGGCGACTCTCCAGCAGCTAACAACAAAGCAAGGAACACTACAGCAATATAGGAGAATCCATACTTTGGACCGACAAGGTTCGTGCTTATGCTCCAATTCTATCACTTTATCTGGCATTATGACCAAGACTTCTAACCTTCAGCTTAATTTTGTTCATCTGTAAAATGGCATTACTAATACCTCCAACCACATCCCAATGCCAACAGGCAAACCTAACACCCAAATATTAGTTCCTAAACATAATTCTCCAATAAAAGGAACCAGGCTACTTGGAGAAATGGGATGATTCCAAAGCTAGCGGAGGGGAAGTACTAGATGAGCCTGGAACACCTTGCGATGACAGAAAAGATGCTCAAAAAATGAGGAGGCGAGTCAAAGGGGCACAGGAGCCAACCTGATGGAGCTCCCAATGGCCAAATTTAGGTCAACTGAGAAACAAAATAACATGACAATGAATTATAACCTCTGCTGATATAAATACTTAAATGAGTGGAGAAGAGAAAGCTCTTCTATAGAATTCCAATTAATAAAAGTAAAAGGAAATAGAAAAGCAGCATTTTAGCAAACAAGAATCATTAACAGATGTTAAAATTAGTGTGCAAGTGTATGACAGGACATAGGTTATTCACATAGTCTCAAAATATCTCCCCAGAAGATACTTATTATAAAGAAGGCTTAATAGTTTAAAGACACCATTCTAACCAGATGGTCAGAGTTAACATTACCAGTAATGGGACATTATCAACATCATGAGCTTCCTGATTCTATGCATGGAGGACACCATCAGTCTTGGTATGGTTGCCAAAAACGTGTAATTTGAATTTAATCATGAGCAAGCATCAGACAGAGGAGCCTTGGTGATGCAGGGGTTAAAGCCAACTGAAAGGTTGGCAGTTCGAATCCACCAGCCACTCTGCGGGAGAAAGATGCAGCAGCAGTCTGCTTCCATGAAAACTGATAGCCTTGGAAATCCTATGGCACAGTTCTATCTGTCCTGTAGGGTCACTATGCATCGGAATCAATTGATGGCAATGGAGTTTTTGGTTTAAGCATCAGACAAATCCAAACTGAGGAACATTCTGTAAAATACAATCATCTTCAACAGTGTCAAGGTCATTTTCACGACAGAATGAGGAGCTGTTCCAAGATTAAAGGAGATTAAGGACACATGACAATTTGGATTGGATCCGGAGCTAGAAAAAGGGCATTAGTGGGATAATTGGTGAAACATGAATAAGATCAGTGGATAACAATATTGTATCAATATTAATTTCCAGATTTTGCTATGTAAGATGTTAACATTTTAGAAAGCTGGCTGAAGGGTATATGAATACTCTGTGTATTTTTTTCTACTTTTTTTTGTAGGTCTAAAAAGTGAGAATGAATAAGAATATACATACATATATATAGTCAATTATGATTATTCATGAATTCCATATTTGCAAATTCACCTACTTGCTGAAATTAGTAACCTCAAAATCAACATTCATGGTGCTTTTGCAGACACACAAAAACGCCTCTTCAAAAATGAAGTAATTTTTTTTTCTTTCAACAGTTTTCCCCATTTTTCTGGGGAAACTATATTCCCCCAGCAGTGAATCAGTATTTCTAAGTCCTTCATTAATAAAGACCCAATCATTTATTTCTAATATTAGATGTGAACTCCTTGAGAGCAAGGATTCAGATTTTATTCATCTACATCCCTAAAGCCTATTATCCTAACACCTGGAACCCAGTATACCTCAAAAATGTTAAGTTACCATCCTTTCTCTGGCATGTAATAATTGTTCAATAAATGTTGTAGCTATTTCATTCAGTACCAACATTAATGACTGTACCAAAACCAACAGCAATGTAAAAATCCAGGGGATGAACTGAGTATGACTAATAAGAAATGCTGCAATGTTATAATCTCCTTCTGTTTGGCTGCTTCTGTCAATCTACTGTTCCTACACACGTTATTGACTGATCCTTTTGGGATTACTGCACTGCACTGAACTACCACCGAAATATGTAGCATACACATAATGGCTTTGAGTTAAAAGAATTTTCCTTACCAAAACAGGCCTAAATGCTGTTTTTGCAGGACCTAAACACTTTAACATCTCCTTGACTCAAAATGTCCCTTAGTCTCCCAATCAGAAATCTACTATTGCAGGAAAACAAAAGAGACCTGCAAAAGTGGAAAAACATACCTTGCTTATGGATAGGAAGACTCAACATTGTGAAAATGTCAATTCTACCTAAAGCGATCTACAGATACAACGCAATCCTGATCCTTTGGCATGACAGAAAAATACCTATATATTTATTATTGGGTCTAGCACTTTATCATTCAACAATTATTAAGTAAGTAAATTCTCATACATTAAAATCATCATTTTAAAATAATATTAAAAAAAAATCCAGCCCCTAAAAGGATAATTAAAAACAGAACAAAATGTATGAGCATTTATAAAGTGATAAAGATGACTGGCTTAAAAAGAACTATCTCAAGGATATCCCCTAGAAATGTTAAAGGAATCATTTCATTCAGCCCAAGAGATGTATGTATAAAGCCTTATGGGAAAATAAGTAGATACTAAAGTCCACTCCAGGCTTAATTTTTAGCTATTTAGTAATGCATTAAAAATATTCTATTAAAAATAACCTCAAGAAAGGAGGGGCCAAGATGGCAGAGTAGTCAGATGCTTCCTGTGGTCCCTCTTTACAGCAAAGACCTGAGAAAACAAGTGCATTGATTATATATGACAATCTAGGAGCCCTGAACATCAAAGGCAAAGTTGAGGAATCAGACTGAGCGGCAGGCGGAGGGAGAGATGGTTCGAAAGTAGCAAGGAATTGCCAGACATGACCTGGCAGGAATTGGCACCCTGCAGGCTAGATCGGCTGGCATGTGCGACGAAGCAAGCGGGGGTGCTCAGGATGCGTTTTCCACACTGGGAGAGATCGAGCAGTGGACAGTCTACTCAAGGCTCCAGAACCAGTGAAAAGTGGCGCTCAATCAGAAAAAGATAAGTGCATGCACCTAACCTACCACACGGATCAAAAAACCACCCCTTTGGGAAAAAACTCTCTCCCATTCACCTGCCTCCTCTCCGCTGTGCACCAGGTCCCAGACTCACTCAGCAACTGTCGTGTCCCCTGGGCCAGAATTAGGACCCATCACATGCCCTGAGTCATTCTACCGGCCTTGGAGAGGGAAAAAATTTACAAACAGGGAAAAAATAATCTGCCAGCTCCCCCAAGTCAGGAACTCAGGGGAGGTACAGCTCCTTTGCCTAGGCACAGCCATAAAGGGTCCACAGATTTGAATGCCTTTCACCCCTGCATTGACCTGTGTGGGCCCGTTTCAACAGTGTACGCCCTCATTACCACAGTAGAACAGGGTATATACCTGAAGTCTAACTTCAACTGTCAGTTTATAGCAATAAATGCACACAACCAAAAAGGAGAAAAGAGCCAAAATCAAAACATTAACCTCAGAACTCAAATAAATAGAAACAGAGCAGCAAAAGTAGCTCTCGGGTACCAGAAGAAATCAAATAATAAAAATTAGAGCAGAATTAAATGAAACAAGAATAGAAAAACAACTGAAACAGTTAATAAGACCAAAAGCTGGTTCTTTGCAAAGATCAACAAAAGCAATAAAACACTGACCAAACTGACAAAAGAAAAACAGGAGAGGAAGCATATAACCCAAATAAGAAATGAGATGGGCAATATCACAACAGACCCAACTGAAATTAAAAGAATTCTAACAGAATACTACAAAAAGTTGTACTCTAACCAACTTGAAAACCTAGAGGAAATGGACAAATTTCTAGGAACACACTACCTACCTAAACTAACACAAACAGAGGGAGAACTAAACAAACTTGTAACAAAAGAAGAGAATGAAAAGGTAATTAAAAAACTCCCAATATAAAAAAGCCCTGGCCCTGATGGTTTCACTGGAGAATTCTACCAAACTTTCAGAGAAGAGTTCACATCACTACTACTAAAAGTATTTCAGAGCATAGAAAAGGATAGAATACTCCCAAACTCATTCGATGAAGCCAACATAACCCTGATAGCAAACCAGGTAAAGACACCACAAAAAAAAAATTACAGACCCATATCCCTCATGAACACAGATGCAAAAATCCTCAACAAAATTCTAGCCTATAGAATTCAACAACATATCAAAAAAATAATTCACCATGACCAAGTGGGATTTATACCAGGTGTGCAGAGATGGTTCAACATTAGAAAAACGATGTAATGCATCACAGAAATAAAACAAAAGACAAGAACCACATGATCTTATCAATTGATGCAGAAAAGGCATTTGACAAAGTCCAACACCCATTCATGATAAAAACTCTCAGC
>NW_004444012.1:6305798-6307311 GCF_000243295.1 Trichechus manatus latirostris | reverse complement strand
GTTACACCATTTTGAAAGTTTCTACATGTACACTTCAGTGACATCGATTACATTCTTCCAGTTGTGCTGCTATTCTCACTATCCTTTTCCAAATTACTCCATCACCATTATCTTCAACTCACTGTCCCCTAGGCTTCCCATCAAAGCTTTTGAGCTGCTGTTCCAATGGCATTTTTTAATGAGATGGAGAAACAAATACCAACTTCATATGGAAAGGGAAGAGGCCCCGGATAAGTAAAGCATTACTCAAAGAAGAAAAACAAAGTGGGAGGCCCCACAGTACCTGATCTCAGAACCTATTATACTGTCATGGTAGTCAAAACAGCCTGGTACTGGTACAACAACAGATACATCGACCAATGGAACAAAATTGAGAATCCAGATGTAAATTCATCTGCTATGAGCAGCTGATATTTGACAAAGGCCCAAAGTCTGTTAAATGGGGAAAAGACAGTTTCTTTAACAAATGGTGTTGGCATAACTGGATATTTACCTTCAAAAAAAATGAAACAAATCCCATACCTCACACCATGCCCAAAAACTAACTCAAAATGGATCAAAGACCTAAATATAAAATCTAAAATGATAAAGATCATGGAAGAAAAAATAGGGACAACGCTAGAAACCCTAATACACGGCATAAACAGAATACAAACTGTAAGTAACAATGCAAAAACACCAGAAGAGAAACTAGATAACTGGGAGCTCCTAAAAATTAAATGCTTATGCTCATCAAAAGACTTCACCAAAAGAGTAAAAAGACAACCTATAAACTAGGAAAACATTTTTGGCTATGACAAATCTGATCAGCGTCTAAAATCTACAAGAAACCGCAAAACCTCAACAACAAAAAGACAAATAACCCAATTCAAAAATGGGCAAAAGATATGAGAACAGGCACTTAACCAAAGAAGACATTCAGGCGGCTAACAGACGCATAAGGAAATGCTCATGATCATTAGCCATTAGAGAAATGCAAATCGAAACTGCAATGAGATACCATCTCACCCCAACAAGGCTAGCATTAATCCAAAAAACACAAAATAATAAATGTTGGAGAGGTTGTGGGAAGGCTGGAACACTTATACACTGTTGGTGGGAATGTAAAATGGTACAATCACTTTGGAAATAGATTTGGCACTTCCTTAAAAGGTAGAAATATAAGTACCATACGATTCAGCAATCCCACTCTTTTAATATATCCTAGAGAAATAAGAACTGTCACACAAATAGATATATGCACATCCATGTTCTCTGCAGCACTGTTCACAATAGCAAAAAGATGGAAACAAACTAGGTGCTCATCAACAGACGAATGGATAAACAAATTATGCTATATTCACACAATGTAATACTACACAACTATAAAGAACGATGAATCCTCAAAACATCTCACCACATGGATGAATCTGGAAGGCATTATACTGAGTGAAATTAGTCAGTTACAAAAGGACAAATATTATATAAGACCACTATTATAAGAACTCAAGAAAAGGTTTAAACACAGAAGAAA
>NW_004444012.1:6278354-6305698 GCF_000243295.1 Trichechus manatus latirostris | reverse complement strand
CAAGAATTATCTTAGGTGAAGGGAAGGACAGTACACACCACAGGAGAAGTCAGCACAACTGGACTAAACCAAAAGCTACGAAGTTTCCTGAAATACAACCAAACACTTTGAGGAACAGAGTAGCAGGGGTGGGTGTTTGGGGACCATGGTTTCAGGGGTATCTAGGTCAACTGGCATAACAAAATTTATTAAGAAAATGCTCTGCATCCCACTTTGGTGAGGGGCGTCTGGGGTCTTAACGGCCATCTAAGATGCATCAATTGGTGCCAACCCACCTGGAGCAAAGGAGAATGAACACCAAAGACACAGGAAAGTATTAGCCCGAGAGACAGAAAGGGCCACATAAACCAGAGACTCCAGCAGCCTGAGACCGGAAAAACTAGATGGTGCCTGGCTACCACCAATGACCACCCTGACAGGGAACACAACAGAGAGTCCCTGACGGAGCAGGAGAAAAGTGAGGTGCAGAACTCAAATTCTAGTAAAAAGACCAGACTTAATAGCTTGACTGAAACTGAAGGGACCCTGGAAGACATGGCGCCCGGACTCTCTGTTAGCCCAAAAGGAAAACCATTCCTGAGGCCAACTCTTCACACAAAGATTAAATTGGACTATAAGACACAAAATGATACTCATGAAGAGTGCTTCTTAGCTCAAGTAGATAAATGAGACTAAATGGCAGCTCTTGTCCAGAGGTGAGATGGGAAGGCAGAAATGGACAGGAGCTGGTTTAATGGACATGGGAAATCCGGGGTGGAAAGGAGGAGTGTGCTGTCACAGTCTGGGGAGGGCAGCAGGGGTCAAATAATATATGTGTGGATTTTTGTATGAAAAACTAACTTCAACTATAAATTTTCACTGAAAGCACAATAAAAAAAATTTTTAAAAACTTCAGATAGAATTATACAATGAAATAAAATAATAAAGCATACTAAATTGTTTCATAATTTAATATGAAAAAAAGAGAAAAATAATACAAATGACAGATTATTCTAAAATTAACAGCGGATTGTGTAGAAGACCTGGTGGCTCAGTGGTTAAGAGCTTGGTGGCTAACCAAAATGTCAGCAGTTCAAATCCACCAGCTGCTTTTTGGAAACCCTATGGGACAATTCTACCTTGCCGTATAGGGTTGCTATGAGTAGGAATCGACTCAACGGCAAGGGGTTTGGTTTGTGGGCGTGTGTAGGAGATTAAAGTTAATTATTAAATATTAGAACCAAAAGCGCTAGAAGTCATCTGAGCCGTCTTACTCATTCTAGCAATAAGGAAACCAAGGTTTTGCAAGGAGAAGTTGCTTTTTAAAAGAAGACTACACATCGGAGTACATCCCCTTATCATTTGGGACACTTCATTAAAGAAATCGGAGAAACAACGACCTAACAGGAATTTGTCATCTATACTCCAGCTGCCACTCAAATCTGAAATCCCTGTAATTCTGTACAACTCTACACTGAAATCTACTCCTCTAAGGACCCTACGCCTTTCAGTATTATCTCTTATTCTATGAGATAAAGTGAACATAAGTTTAAATTTTTAATACCAACATGTAAATACGTCTTTAGAAAAGGACAACATCCCAAATACAGCACAGTAGTTTAGAACAGGGGGTTTTCAACCACAGTGGGTCTTAACCGGCATTGTTTTCATATGGAATAGAACACAATACAAATATGAGCCTGTGTCATGCACAGTGTGGCTAAGTTGTTTTATGAAAGGTGGTGTGTCTGTGTACATACACTGTGTCAAAAGATAAAATGTATTTGTTACTGTGAGTCACAGTCAAAAAGTTTAAAAGCAACTGTTTTAGGGCACAGGCTTTGGAGTCAGAAGGCCTTTACCAGCTTTGTAATCTTAGCCAAGTTATTTAATTTTCCAAACCCCCGGTTTCCTCATCTTTGTAAACGGGGGTAGAAACGGTACTAACACCAAAAGTAACTGTTGTGATATCTAAATCCATAAAACAATTTTAAGTCACAATGGTGGTAATTACTCAAAAATGAGGTGCTATTTAATTATGTTACTGGGGGCTATATAAAACCACAAGGTACTGAAGAACAAAAACTGAATCTAAGAAATTTGAGAATAAATTTCATTTATAAATAATCCAAAACAGAAAAAAATGGGAATTTCTGCCAATAAAACAAACAATAATACACACAGCTCAAGCATGAATACGAGACTAAACGGGCACACCAGCCCAGGGGCAAGCAAAAGAAGGCAGGGTTGGCAACCAATGTCGCAAAACAATATGTGTATTAACTGTTTAATGAGAAACGAATTTGCTCTATAAACCTTCATCTAAAGCACAATTTAAAAAAAGGGAATTTTTGGAAGCAGTAATTCATAACAAGAAAAACATACGTACTTTTTGAGTTATCCCACTTTTGTAAATTCATCTTAAGAAAACAACCGAACAGACCAACACAGCTATATGTAAAAAGATACTCATTACAATGTTAATTATGACAGCAAAAAGCTGGGACCCTAAAGTGTTCAGTAAAAGGTAATAGCTATACAGATTCATGGTACAACTTAATGAAATATTATAGGCATTAAAACTATGAATACTAAAAAACTCTGTATAAGCACAGAAATTCTTTACATTAAGCATATTATGTCAAAATGAATAATAAATATTTGTACACAATTTGGTATACTGTTAAAACAAGTAAAAATACACATGTATGGAACTAGAAACAATTGACAGTTGTGCTGGGTTTTTAATTGCTTCTTCTTTGATGAAATTATCATTCTTTGTCCTCCCCAAAACAAAGACAGTTCAAAGGATCCAGACCAGGTTCATTGTCTTCCTCCTCCTGTTGTCAGTGCTGTCAGGAGGTGATTCCCACTCATAGCGACCCTATAGGACAGAGTAGTAGAACTGCCCCATAGGGTTTCCAAGGCTGTAATCTTTATGGGAGCAAATTACGAGGTCTTTTCTCCTACAAAGCAGTTGGTGGGTGTGAACTCCCGACCTTCTGGTTAGCAGTCAAGTGCTTAACCATTGTGGCACCAGGGCTCCCTTATGGATCCTGTCCAAATTAAAGCCAACAGACTAAATGAAGAATAACAAACTTCTAGCTAACAAATTACTGCTAATCCCACTATTAATAGGGATCCCAGTTCAACTAGTTTAGTTACAAAAAACTAAGTATCTAAATCTTTAATAACTTAAATTTCCCTAAGCTGAAAAATTCTCCCTCTCCACTTCTCTACCATGAAAGCAGACTTCTGCCCTTCATACAGTAATATTTGAAAGCGCCTACATTCTACTTTCATAAAGATGGATTTTTTCCATCAAAAATGTGGGAAAGAGATGTTAAGTATGCTTATAGTACTAAAATGTGCTCAGGTATTAAAATGGCTTTAATAATATGCTCTAGAAATATACCCCTTTTATAACTAAACAGTTGTACTAAGAGCAAACAAGTATTAAGAACTAGCTCCAACTAACTGCCTTACTGTCTTGCCAACACTGGGACATGTAATTCTCTCTTACTTAGCCTTTGCCCAGGATGTGGAAGAAAGTGCTCACAATATAGATTTATATTATTTTTCTGCTTGCTGGTATTTTTAGATTTTAAATTTTTCTGAAAAGCTCCTTTATCATTTAAACTGAAATACAGTCTTTAAGCAGGTCAATACTCCTTTTTAAAAAGTAACCTACCTTCAGGCTAAATGAAAATGAACGCTGGTTATTTCATGAACATAGTACCTTTCTTTGAACTAAAAGCTCTTTTTAATATTCTCTTATCTCTAATCAAAAAAATATTATTGGAGGAGTGGTGATTACATTTATTTTACATCCCTCTGAAGTAGGGACATATTATCATCGTTTTACAGATGAAGAATCAAGCACAAAGGTAGGTTATGTGATTTGCTAATGTCTGAATTCTACAGTCAGCAGTAACCCCAGAATGATGTTACCTGTGAACACTAGGTTAGTTATAGAAATTTGATTAGTAATTTTTGCTTTGAAAGGGCCTCTCTAACCACATTAAGACTGGAGTATCCAAAGATTACAAAAACAGATTCTGACTCTCAAGGACAATATAATTTATGTGGATAAAACCCTGTAACATAAGTCAACATCTTGGTCCACCTTAAACTTAGTAAAACCCAAATCTGGATAATTTATTCATGTATCTTTCCCTCCACTTTCTAATTCCTAACACCCCTCATTCCTGATACAACCATTATTACAGGAGACCCTATCATTTCCAAAACTCTGAACTCCTCCCAGCTAAGCCCTTCTCTTTCCTTATCCACCTCTTCAACCTTCAATCCTGAAATGCTTGCTCCTCTCTTTAAACTGTGGAGGCAGGTGGCGGCATTCATAAACCCCACTCTAAATCACTCACCCTACTCTCACAGTGAAAACGTTAGAAGTGGCTCAGGATTCCTCTCCACTCCAACACCTGATACCACCCCAGCAACCTGAATATCCACACTGCTGACCTTTTTTTTTAAACATTAGAGTAGCTCCTGGCTCCTCCACTCCAACAACCTTCATCTCTGTTTCATCTCCCCTCACACGTCACCATTCTGAAGCCCATGTTCCCTGCTCAAAATCACTTTATCTTTTGATTTCTCCAGCTTCCTCTCCATATGCTCTTTAACTTTACTAAAACATTCAGTCCCTCAAAATAGCTGCCAATTCTATGTGTCTACCTATTATTTCAAACTTATTTTGGTCTGTAAAATCTAGTCTGGCCATTAAGTGCATGAGGTAAAGTGTGATGTAAATACAGTGCAATTTTAACCTCAGTTCTACACGTACTTCCTCCATGGTGGGGCTATAGGCAAGTTACTAGAACCCTCCTGAGTCTCAGTCAGTCACTTCATCTGTAAACGAGTAATGCTTATTAGCTCACCCGGTTGTTAGAAGGATTAAATCTAGCAGTTTCTGACAGGAAGTAAACCCTCTGACAGGCTTCTCTTTCCTGAGAATTACGCCATCAATTACCCACCTTTCCTTAAATCTTTTTTTCTCTTCTTGCCACTACAGACATCACCTCAGACAACAAATAATCTCAACTCCTACTTTCCTCTGAATAAGTATAATCTCCTCGCCGTCTCCACTTCATCATTTCCCATTTTCTCTTTAATCTACAGCAAAATCTGATTTCTGCACCCACTACTGCCCCTACAGTCAACATCCCAATGACAGCTTTCCACAATACTTAACACTGATGGACACCTTTTTCTTAAAATTTCTTTCCTCTTGGCTTCCAAAACATTTGTCTCTCTGAAATCTCCTGCCTCATAAGATTTTCCTGTCTTTTGGTGTCTCTTCTTCTAATCTCACTTAAAGTGTTGCCGTTTCTCACAGTTGGTCTTTCCATTTTACTTAATATTCTCTATGGGGAGTTTTCTACCCTGGTGGCACAGTGGTTAAGCATTTGACTGCCAACCCAAAGGTCAGCAGTTCAAAACTACCAGCCACTCTGTGAGAGAAAGATGTGGCAGTCTGCTTCTGTAAAGCTTTACAACCTTGGAAACCCTATGGGGCAGTTCAATTCTGTCCTACAGGGTTGCTATGAGTCGGAATCAACTCAATGAGTGCTTCTGCTTAACTGTTATTATTACATATGCTGAATACATCACTTCCAACTCTACCTTTTAACCATCTTTGGGCGCCAAACCTGTATTTATAAAAGCTGTAAGACGTTATCTTCCTCGATACCTAGTATGCAGTCACAAACTCAGATCAACATTGGATTATTTTCCCATGAAAAATCTGTCCCACCTTTATTCCCTACTTCATGTAAAAACATCATAGCAGCCCAAATTTAAAATGCTGAAGTCACCGCACACACTTCCTACTCCTTCCTTCACAGCCAGTGAAATAATCATAGTTACTGGACATCTGAACTGCCTCTCAAATTCTACCAATTCCAAATGCTCTGCTTCCAGTTCTGTTTTTGGCCTTGATTATCACCTCCTCCTCACCAATCTGAGTTCATTTTCGTCTCCCCCAATTAACTGTCCAAACGAGCCCCAGCAGTCAGCTTTCTAAACAAATCTGATCATCACATCACTTCCTCACTTAAAATGATGCTCTCCCCCAAGACTACATGATAAAGCTAGTGCTTCTCATTAAATATCTTTACTGGCTAAAGAAAGTTGTGGTGAGGGTAAGGAAGGTAGCTCAAACCACAAATTTTCTTTGAAATCTTAGTGTTTTATCTGAAAAAAAAATATTTGTTTCCTATGTATTTTTGTTTAAATATCAATGTTATTACTGATTAGTTAAATAAATTTTTAATTTTTCAAGAAAAACTCATTTCCAAGAGCTTCTGCCATCTTGTGATTCTCCCACTCCAGGCCTAGCCACCCACTCCTTGCCGAGGTTGCTAATACACAGTGAAGCATAAACTGAGACTCCTCACAATCTGACCTCCAACACTTTTCTTATCCATCACCACTCTTCCAAAGAAGCACATCCGAAAAGCTATTACCTTTCTTCAAACTTTTTCTTTTAATTCTCCTGAGTTTACTTTTCTCCCTCTCTTCTTGGTATGTCCTTCCCCCTTCCACTGTCCTCATCTATGGCTGACCCCTAAAATGCCACCTCTTTTCTTAAAGCCTCCCTTGATACACAACCTCCATCCTGCCTTCCACCCCCAAGTAGAATCACTCTCTCCCTGAGCCTTGAAGAACTTCATAAGCAGAGCACTCATCACATTTCAGGGGATCTGTTTCCCTAGTTGGACCGTGAAAGCAGTTATCAGGTTTTACTTATCTTTGTATCTCCAAGGCTAAGGAAAAAGTCAAGTGCCTAGTAGGCACTCGAATGTCACCAAACTGAAATTCCTTAAGTTACTAATGTGCTGTTCAAATGTATCCTGAAAAAAATGCAAGAAATTCATATACATAATTCAGCAACTAAATTTTTGGAACGTTAAATAATGTTTCTTACATATTATTAAGGAAGAAAAGTCCAGAACTGATCCCTAATTCAATCTCACACAGTATCAATGTAATTCAAAATAAAACAGATGTAAGTTTGGTGACTTTATGCTGACATTAATAAAACACTCTGATAAGGTAAAAGAATAACTTTGAAAAAGTGGCATCATAACAGTCATAATTCACTAAATTACACCTAAAGTATTAACAATCCTTCTACAATATACCAATATGGAAAAGTCATTAACAGATACCATGCATTTGTGAAAGTAATTCCTAGTCATGTGAACAGACCAAACAGGATATTCCTAATCATATGCAATAGTATCATTAAATACTACCAGGAAAACATTACACTCTATATTTCAAGTCATAATGGTCTTTATCTAAACTATAACCCGTTATACAGATAAAATTATTAAACTTATATTTTAGATTACAACGCAATTTCTAATTACTCTTGAATTTATTGAAGCTTATTCTTTGCACTCTAAATGTAGAAAGAAAATGCCTTGTAAGGTAATTCAAAAACTTCAGATACAAGGAGGCAACTTCCACCAATCAATCCTAAAGTAACAGGAATGATGATATATTTAAGGTGGGTTTCAGAAGTACAAAGAAAATCACTTCGGATTATGGAACTCTTGAACTAAAAGAAATCCTAAAGTTGACCAAATCCAACACTCTCATTTTAAATCAGAAACATTAAAAGTCTAATTTTGGGAGCAAAAAAATATGAACATTATTTCCATATTATGGACAGACTGAGTGACTAATACTGCATTTTTCAGATTTAAGATTGTATCATTTTCTCCTTAATCTTTGAAGATAACAAACTACATTGATTTTCTCATGTCGATCCATTCTCGCATTCTTCAGATAAAACTCGGTTTGACTATGAGGCTTTGTTTTGTTTTTAGTTCACTGATTGGGTTTGATTTGCTACTTCTTGAAAATTCTCAGCCATATTATCTCTAAATATTTCCTCTCCTCCTTTCTCTCTATTCTCTTCTTTCAGAACTGCGGTTAGCTGTATGTTGGACTTGTTCATCTTATCCTTCAGGCTTCTTAATCTTCCTATTCCACATCTCAATTGCTAGGTTCAGTCTTCTGGGACTCAGTCTACAGTAGGAGTTTTTTTTTTGTTTTTTTTTTAACCTTTTGTGCCACGAACCTCTTTTCAAGTCTGGTGAAGCCTATGGCTGCCTTCTCATAACTTAAAGTCCTGAAATAAAATACATAAGGCTACAAAGGAAATCAATTAAATAGTTATGAAAATATTTTTAATTTTTGTAATAATATATCTGCTTTTTTGTTAACATTA
Organism: Trichechus manatus latirostris; assembly: GCF_000243295.1. Lineage (NCBI taxonomy): Eukaryota > Metazoa > Chordata > Mammalia > Sirenia > Trichechidae > Trichechus > Trichechus manatus. Next base: position 6,297,459 of record NW_004444012.1, on the reverse strand, counting down.
AAATACACTCTCTAGCAACAGGTGTAATAAGTAGTGATAACTCTAAATGATGTTTCAAGATAGCAGCAACAACTGAACAGCAATTGTACTACAAGAAAGAAAGCTGTGATTCCTACTTGTGACGCAAGTACTTCTAATACTATTATGGCTTGTAAGCATCACGAATACAGACAAATTTCAGTCAGACATTAGAAAGACTGTCATTTTTCCCCCATTCACGTTCACAAACACTTTCAATTTGAGGAACCCTTTGTCTATAGCAATTTAACACCCTGGCCTAAGATCCAATATTAATAAACGTACTATGTTTTCACAAAAATTGTCAATTTTTTTCATTTCAAATCATTCTCTGAGTGCCACAAAAATAAAATTACATGGATTTGTAACAACTTTGGTCCTGGACTCCAAAACGGGATGCAGTCATGACACAAAAATTGTCATATATATAGCAAACTAAATCTTACTTGTGTTAACAACTTCTTCAACCAATTAAATGTATTATTGCCCTGTAGTGTTAGACCGATGAGATTTGTATGAATAACCAAGTGAAAAACTTCCTTTCGGCACCCCTTGGATAACAAGTAAAACATGAGAACTGGCGTTTTGTTAGCATCTTCCTCTGAGAACTACTCAAGTTGCTGTTTAAGCCCAAGAGCTTTTTGGTCACTTATTCATTTACTAACAGTAGCCATATTTTAAAAATGAACATTGTGATGTATAATGCATTATCAAAGACACACAGTCATAAAGCTCAAAATAACAAAGTCTTAAATGATAACAAATGAACCAACTGCCAGATTTTCTATCTTGGTTCTTCACAATTCATTCTTTTATTTAATCATCATACTACCAGGTATCTACTGGAAGTTTTCCATTTGCTTAAATATGTCCAGAACGATATAAGGAAGTAAGTTAATCAATTAACAAGAATGTATATAATAAGGCTATCAGTACCAGTTGCCCTCAAGTCTTGATTCCAATTCATAGCAATCCCATGTGTGTCAGAGTAGAACTGCTCCGCAGGGTTTTCAATGGCTGATTTTTCAGAAACAGACTGCCAGCTCTTTCTTCTGAGGTACCTCTGGGTGGACTTGAACTTCCAATCTTTTGGTTAGCAGCTAAGTGTGCTAACCATTTACATCACCCAGGGACTCCATAATAAGTCTAGTGACTTACAATGTTTCTGTGACTATATTACTTTAGGGCAGGACAAACACCATTAGCACAGGAAGGATCCGTAAGGATGCTTAGCTCAAATTCTTTGATTTACAAATAAGCAAACTGAGGCCCACAGAGGCTGTCACTTGCCTAGGATCACAGAATAAATCAGCAACAGCTAGAACAAGAATGCACGTCCCAACTCCGAATTCAGTGTTCTTTTCACTATACTGTACCATACTGCATAAAAGATGTTAAGTTAAATGAATCATGTACAAATAGCCTTTGCATCATTGTGTTTCTATTTATAATACAGTACTTAAAACATTCCCGTTGGCAAAAAGCATTCTGAGTTTTTGGTTTTTTTTAAATTAATTTTACGTTACCATCCAGCACATTTCAAGGCATAGGCACTCTCCTGCTCTTTTTTTTTTTCCCCCTAGAGGGCAATTTAACAGAAAGTTAATCTCTTTTAACCCCACTTCTAGATTATCTCAAGGAAAAAGTAATATATGTAGATGAAAACAGGAACTCGGGATCAAATGCAGCATTGTTCAGGAATAACATCCATATCCAACAATGGTAGACTGATTAAAATAATGTCTATCATACACTGAATAGAAAGTAGCCATTAAAAATTACATCCTAGAAGAATATTTTACGACAGAAAAATATTGGCAATATTTTCAGCTATGCTAGTATCTACTGTGCAATTCCAGTCTGTTGAGAATAAACACATGCATATGCATAAATGATATAATACTTGCATAAAGCATTTATCTCAGTGCTTGGCAAACGGTAAAAATCCAATAAATAAACATGATTCATCATCCTAGAAAATAAAGGTTTGATCATATATTAAAATGTTGAAACTTGTTATCTGAGTGGTAGGATTGTGCATAATTATTCACTTTAGAGATCCCTCTGTACATTATTGAAAATAAACTATTACTTCTGCATGGGGGGTATTTTTTGAGATTGGCATTTTTAATACAGTTCCAGCTTCTACTGAAGGTTGGAGAAGAGAAGCAAACTCATACCAGCCCTTTTCCTAAAATTGACAACGCTAGTCAAGTTCAAGTTAAACAACCACATAAAAGAGGCCAGATTGCTTCCCTTTGCCCTTAAGCACTCCACAGTCACCAACGGCTGCGGCGTAAAATTACAGAACATGCTGCCTTTCAGTCTTTCCCAATCTATTTATCCATAGACAATTCCTAACAGTTCACACTATGGAGGAACGGGGAGGGGGGAGGAAGAGGGACTTAAGAACTTAAAATTGATAAACTGCCAGAGATATTAATTCCTAAATTTTTGATGGTATAGGTCTTTGACACACCACAAAGATCAAAGATGTTAAACATATCAAAGTACTCCAACAAGTATCCAGGACTGCACTAGGCAAAACAAAATATATTAAAAATGAGGTCAATTTTAGACTTTTCTTACTTAAAAGGGCAATTTAAGAATCTACTCCTTCCGTACTCTTTTTCAACCTATTTTTCTAACACAGCTAATGATCTCATACTGAAAAATTCACAGAGAACAAAAGGAAATACAATATGAGGCACTATGACTCCATTCCACCACTCATCTGACAGTTTGTTGCACTGCAGGGCTTGCATGCTGCTGTGATGCTGGAAGCTATGCCATCTGCTTTCAAACACCAGCAGGGTCACCCATGGTGGACAGTTTTCAGCTGAACTTCCAAACTCAAGACTAGGAAAAGGGCTGGCGGTCTACTGCCAAAACACTTGGCCAGTGAAAACCTTATGAATAGCAGCAGAACACTGTCTGATACAGTGCCGGAAGATAAGCTCCTCAGGTTGGAAGGCACTCAAAATACGACTGGAGAAGAGCTGCCTTCTCAAAGTAGAGTCAATCTTAATGATGTGGATGGAGCCAAGCTTTCGGGACCTTCGTTTTAATGTGGCACACCTCAAAATGAAAAGAAACAGCTGCAAACATCTACTCATAATTGGAAAGTGGAATGTATGCAGTATGAATCTAGGAAAATTGGAAGAAGAAGAAGAAAAAAAAACCCAAACCCACTGCTGTCGAGTCGATTTTGACCGAGCGACCCTAGAAGGACAGAGGAGAACGGCTCTGTACAGTTTCCAAGGGGCGGCTGGGGATTCCAACTGCTGACCTTTTGGTTAGCAGCTGTAGCTCTTAACCACGACACCAAATGAAAAGGAACGTATAAAGATCAATACCCTAGGCTAAAATGAGCTGCTGTGGACTGGTATGGGTCATTTTAACCAGGACAATCATGTGGTCTACCACACTGAGAATGACAAATTGAAGAGGAATGGCGCCACATTCATCATCAAAAAGAACATTTCAAGTTCTACCCTGAAGAACAACACTGTCAGTGACAGGATAATATGCATACACCTACAAGGAAGACCAGTTAATATAATTATTATTCAAATTTACACACCAGCCACTAAGGCCAAAGATGAAGAAATTGAACATTTTTACCAACTCCTGCAGTCTGAAATTGATCACACAAGATGCAATGATAATTACTGGTGATTGGAATGAGAACGATGGAAACAATGAAGGACCAGTAGTTGGAAAACATGGCCTTGGTGATAGAAACAAGGGGATCACATGATAGAATTTCCAAGGCCAACGACTTCTTCACTGCAAACACCTTTCGACAATAACATAAACGGTGACGATACACATGGACCTCTCCAGATGGAATACACAGGAATCAAACTGACTACATCTGTGGAAAAAGATAATGGAGAAGCTCAATATCAGTCAGACCAAGGCCAGGGGCAGACTGCTCAACAGACCATCAATTGCTCATATGCAAGTTCAAGTTGAAGCTGAAGAAAATTAGAACAAGTTTACGAAAGCCAAAGTAGTACCTGAGTACATCCCACCTGAATTTAGAGATCATCTCAAGAACAGATTTGACACATTGAAAACTAATGACCAAAGACCAGACGAGTTGTGGGATGACATCAGGGACCCTATACACGAAAAAAGCAAAAATTAAAAAGACAGGAAAGAAAGAAAAGACCAAAACAGATGTCAGAAGAGACTCTGAAAGTTGCTCTTGAACGAAGAGTAGATAAAGTGAAAAGAAGAAATGATCTAGGAAAAGAACTGAACGGAAGATTTCAAAGGGCAACTTGAGAAGACAAAGTGAAGTATTAAAATAAAATGTGTAAAGACCTGGAGTTAGAAAACCAAAAGGGAAAAAAATGCTGGACATTTCTCAAGCTGAAAGAACCGTGAAAAAAAAAAAAAAAAAAATCAAACCTCGAGTTGCAATATCGAAGGATTCTACGGGCAACATATTGAATGATGCAGGAAGCATCAAAAAAAACCCAGAAGGAATACACACAGAGTCACTGTACCAAAAAGAATTGGTTCAACCATTTCAGGAGGTAGCACATAATCAAGAACAGATGGTACTGAAGGAAAAAAACAAAGCTGTACTGAAGGCACTGGTGAAAAACAAGGCTCCAGAAATTGATGGAATACCAACTGAGATGTTTCAACAAACAGATGCAGTGCTGGAAACGCTCACTTGTCTAGGTCAAGAAATTTGGAAGACAGCTACCTGGCCAATCGACTTGAAGAGATCCATATTTGTGCCCATTCCAAAGAAAGGTGATCCAACAGAATGCAAGAATTATTGAACAATATCATTAATACCACATGCAAGTAAAGTTTTTCTGAAGATAATTCAAAAACGATTGCAGTAGTACATCCACAGGAATCGCCAGAAATTCAAGCCAGTTCAGAAGAGGACATGGAACGAGGGATATCAATGCTGATGTCAGATGGATCTTGGCGAAAAGCAGAGAATACCAGAGAGAAGTTTACCTGTGTTTTACTGACTATGCAAAGGCATTTGACTGTGTGGATCCTAACAACTTATGGATAACATTGTGAAGAATGGGAATTCCAGAACACTTAGTTGTGCTCCTGTGGCACCTGTACATAGACCAAGAGGCAGTCGTTCAAACAGAACAAAGGGATACTGTGTGGTTTAAAGTCAGGAACGGTGTGCTTCAGGGTTGTATTCTTTCACCATACTTACTCAATCTGTGTGCTCAGCAAATAATCCGAGAAGCTGGACTATATATGAAGAACGCAGCACCAGGATTTGAGGAAGACTCATTAACAACCTGCAATATGCAGATGATGTAACCTTGCTTGCTGAAAGTGAAGAGGACTTGAAGCACTTATTGATGAAGATCAAAGACTACAGCCTTCAGTATGGATTACATCTCACCATAAAGAAAACAAAAATCCTCACAACTGGATCAATAAGCAACATCATGATAAATGGAGATAAGACTGAAGTTGTCAAGGATTTCATTTTTCTTGGATCCACAATCAACGCCCATGGAAGCAGTAGTCAAGAAATCTAATGATGTATTGCACTGGGCAAATCTGTTGCAAAAGACCTCTTTAAAGTGTTAAAAAGCAAAGATGTCACTTTGAGGACTAAGGCGTCCCTGACCCACGCCAGGGCATTTTCAATCATTTCATACGTATGTGAAAGCTGGACAATGAATAAGGAAGACTGCCTTTGCATCAGCCTTTGAATGATGGTGTTGGCGAAGAATACTGAAAATACCCTGGACTGCCAGAAGAACAAACAAATCTGTCTTGGAAGAAGTACAGCCAGAATGCTCCCTAGAAGCGAGGATGGTGACACTATGTCTCATGTACTTTGGACATGTCATCAGGAGAGACCGGCCCCTGGAGAAGGACATCATGCTTGGTCAATAGAGGATCAGCAAAAATGAGGAAGACCCTCAATGAGACAGACTGATGCAGTGGCTGCAACCATGGGCTCAAACAGTAAGGATTATGAGGATGGCACAGGACTGGGTAATGTTTTGTTCTGCTGTACATGGGGTTGCTATGAGTTGGAACCGATTCCATGGCACCTAACAACTCCATTAATTCAACCACACTTATTGAGCACCTATGGACAAGCATTGTGACAGTCATACAAATGAATATGGGGAATTATACAGTAAGCACATAGATGTAAGCAAATAATCACACTATTACATGAAAAAAACAGCAATATAAACATGCATAAAGTACAGAGGCAATATAGAGGGAGGGAATATTGGGCAAAGAGTACGTATAGCATAAACAAGGAAACCTTTGGGGGAGAAATGATACACTGACAAGAAAAAGTTTTTTGAGGGGTAGGAGGGACTCTAAGCATGATAGCGTATTAGTTTTAAGAAAATATAATTCAAGATCATACAGTTTTAAGTGGGAAGGCAGAGGGAAATGAGGCTGGAGCAGGTAGGTAGTCATTTACCTCAGATTTACACAGATCCACTGAATTCAACTGATTTCTAAGGAAATGCTTATTATATAAACTACATATAAATAAGCATTAGTTGACTTAACATTACTCAGCTTTCCAATGCTTCCACTTGTTTCTAAAATGCTTTCCAATTATACATATTAATGTGTATGTATTCATATGTATACAAATATATAATGTATGGAAATATATATATAAATATTTACATACGCACACTCAGAATAACCTACTACTGGTGTATTGCTTATTAGTCACTAAATGATATAACCACAAATATTTGCTTTTTATTTATGGAAAAATGGTTCAAACCCAGATTATACCATACCAAGTTTATTACGACAAGTGACCTAATTCTCTTTAATTCTAAAGTCTAACATAATCTCAAGTTGTTACTTGAAATCTCAGTACCATTTCTGGCTAATGTGAGCATAATAAACAAAATGCTTAATATTTCAGCTATTTCACTGCTCCAAGTGCTTTGGCCTAACTGGCAGAAAGATGTAGTATCATAGATACTTAATATCAAACGACAAAGACCCTTATGTTTTACGTAATATGCCTTTAAATGTTTACAATTCTATATTAAAAAGGCTTCAACAATACAGTATGGCGTTACCTACTGTAAACATCTGACTGGAGTATTACAATTTCTGTGAAATGAAAAACTGCCTATGAAAATCACGTGTAGCTAGTTTCTCTCCTATTCCACACAAACTGTCTCGCTCTAGAGCATACTTAATATTTTTGCAAAGCAAGATTTTTTAATCACAAATTCGAAACAGTCTTAATAGAAATGCATTACTCCATTTGAAATTCCTTTCTTCCTCATTTGGTTTGTCCTTGTGCAAGACAAGGCCTTACACATAACAGATCCTCCACTAATTCTCGATTAAATATATGCTCACAATCAACCTCTAAGAGCTATCTATCTCTCTACACAGAGCTCTTAACTCCAAATAACGGCATGCACTAGAGGATTTCAGAATTAGGCCTCTAAAGGCCTTAACTGGATTTTAACCACAAACCTATTTAGGAAAGGTTAATGGTCTCCCAAGAAACTGATTTTCGCTTTTTTTTTAAAAAGGCTGAAATAGGTGAAAAATATTCAAGAGTGTTAAAAACAGCCTCTACTGTAATTAAATCCCCTTAAATTGTGGCTAAAGTGAATGGGGGGGGGGAGTACAGGCGGAGGGGGAAAAAAAACCTGTGAGGCCCAAATAAAAATCTGTATTACAAGGCAGTTTTCAACTATACCACGGTTTTAAAGGCTTCTGCCATAATACATCTCCTTTCTTTCTTCACAACATATATGGTTATTAATAATAAATTGCCATTTCAAAGCATTACTTTATAAATTAATGATGAAATATATAATTTGAACAAAAGTTACACTCCAAAGAGGTTCACGCTTTGTGGTTTAGTTAATGCACACATAATGGTGGCTCTAACAAAACTACCTACCAGATGAACACAGCACTATCTAATATAAGACATTTTTTAAAAGCAAAACCCCCAAGATTTTGTCCCCATGAAGAGTTAAAATCTCATACCGAAATATATGCTAACATACATTTACTTTTTATTATTCTTGTCCTAACAAAACTAATATATAACAAAGCTCCTAGACAATAATTAATAATGTGGGGTAAATTTGCAAAAACAGAATTCTAAAAGTCTGAGTGAGTGAGGTAATTTCGAAGTTGCCCCATACTAAATTAGTACCTTTAGAATTAAAAAATTTTCCCAGTAAAAACTGCCACTCGGTGTTTCAAATAGCAACATCTTTGGAGTTAAACTACTGGGAACGTTTTTACTCGTTTTAGTGTTACATCGGTATCATCCACTGATATCATTATACACAAAACCTGCACTTTCAATTTGTCCAGGGTATTTTTAAAAAGGCCCTTTAGAAACAAAATATTTGACCTATGTGTCAATTCATATTCCATAATTTGTTTTTCTATTAGCTGCAGCCACAAGGAGGTATTCAATATTTTTACCCGCCCCCCCCCCCAAAAAAAAACCTGGTAAGACGTCTTTTCCCATCTCTAAAATAGAACTTAACATTTTGATTCAAGCTACTTTCTTGAAAGAAGATGCCAATAAAAATTACCCTCACTCCCTTCAGGAGTTTTAGCAGTTTTTCTCCTAACCAAGAGTTATCTGAGATAAACTTCTCTATCTCCCTCAAAGTAGGTCTAATCTGCCGAAGGCAGTGAGACTGTACTGCACTGTGAATGGCCAGCCAGGTATTTTATGAATGGAGGCAATCACGTGATCCCAGCACTTCCCCGAACTGATATTTCCCACATAACTGTGTCAACACTCTGAGAACAAGAGTAGTTGTTAGTGTGTGCGTGTGTTTTCTAATTTAACCTAAAACTTTGAATTCTCTTTATTTTCCGAACTCGAAAATCTACACGCAGTCAAGCTTCGGATAGTTTTTCTTCGGAAATCCTTTCAAGATGTCCAAGGTGATGGATGTTTAATTATTTTTTTTATGAATGAAGAGTGTGCTATGCAAATGAGGGCGATTCACAAAAAGAGCGAGAACATGGCGGCCACTTCTGCTTCCAGGCTGCACTGTCACTGCAGAATTACCTTCTACACTCGCTCTTCCGAAGCGTGTTCTTTTGGGGGGCGGGGGGAGGGGGAAACGCGGCTGGGTATGTCTCAAGCTATTTTCTGTTCCAGAGGCCTCGGCTTTGGACTTTCAAGTTCGCTCAGAGGTCTGCTTTGAGGAATGCGCTTTATTTAGGGGAATACATCTCCAAGACTAGTCCTAGCTCCCTTAACTCTTTCCAACCCTCCACAGACAAACACAACTTGAACTTAATGGCAAGAAAACGGCATGCCACCATTCTGCACAGAATTAATCTTGTCTCAGAAGACCGTGAACGCACCATTGTGCCTCTGGGTAGCGAGGACGTGAAAGCAAAATACTTACAAGGCAAAGTATTTCGTTTGGAAAACCTAAGACGGCCTAAACAAGCAAAGACTTCAAACCAGGGTTCTCTAGAAGTTAATGAATGAAGTCATCAACATGTTCAGCAATGTAAATATTGTTAAGTCCACATCAACAGTGCGTTTTAATAGAGCCAGGGGGTAAAAATGATACTCTGAGCTCCTCTGAAGCCATATCCAGTACTGGCAAAAATGAAATAGAAGAGTCAACAGCCCCCAGACTCCAGGTGGCCTTGATCTCATTAAGTTCTCCAAACCCTGCCCTGGCCCCCATTTTTTACAAGAACCTTACAGGTCAGAAGTTTAGGGGGGTGGGGGGTGGGGGCTTAATCGGTATTTAAGAGTCACTGACTCATCGAATTAAGATTCGAGAGCACTCTTCTGCAGGAGGTGCTCCCACATATTAGGTGCCAAGCGAAATAGCTATAAACGAAGCGGGGTGAGCGTTCAAGGTATGCAGACTGCTATGCTGAAGTGCAAAAAGGACAGGCCAGGGGTCTCCCAAGCAACCGAGTCATTTCTACCCGCCTCCATCCACCCACATCCCTCCACCTCACCGACGCACGACTGCCATCCCACCCTGACAGTCAATACCCTTCCCCCGAAGAATGCAACTCAACCAGGGGGGCTGCCATGAAATTAAACGGCTACAGAAATCAAACGTTATCTCCAGCACAAGGTGCACGGACTCTGGGAGGCTGCAAGCTTTCCCGCACGTGAGCCTCCGAGGGGTCTGGGGGAGCGCCGAGGGCGGCGGGGGGATTAACCGAGCGCAATGGGGCGCTTACTCGTTGTCAGAAGTCGCCGTCTCCTCGCTCATCTTTCCCTCACCGTGATCCGATCTGGAGCTGGAGGAGGAACAGCGGGCGGAGGAGCAGCGGCAGCACCGAGGGGCAGCGGCTCAGGGGCCTCACCATGGTGGATGCCTCACCCGGAACGGTGCCCCCCTAGCCGGGAACCCCGGCCACCCCCGCAGGGGGGTGGCGGCAGCAACCTCCGCCGTGGCGACCCCAGCCTCTTCCCCCGCCTCAGCGCCCAGCCAAGAGATCCGGGAGGACGAGGAGGCTGCGTGCAAGGAAGAAGGTAGGGCTGCAAGGCGAACCGGAGGGCTTCTCCTCCGTGCACTGGGGTGGAGCGCGGCGGGGTCCGGCCAGGAAGAGCGGGCGGGCGCCGAAGCCGGGAGCAGAGGCGGCGCTTCCTTCAGGGATGCGGCGAGGAGGAAGCGGCGCTCCGCTCGGTGGGGGCCGGCGGGGGGGTGCCGAGCCGAGGCTCCGGGCGGCGGCGGCGGCGCGGTCCTTCCGGAGCCCGGCCCACCATCTCCCGACTCGCCGCCTGCTCAGTCCCGGGCGGCGACTGGGTCGGTCCTCAGGAACGAGCAGAGCCGGGCGAGGGTCCCCAAGGCGGCGGCGGCGGCGGCGGCGGATTCCTCCAGACGCGCTCCAGCTGGGAGTCCTCCTGAAGGCGGAGGCGGGGGCGGGGGGAAGGCGAGCCGATCGCCCCCTCTCGGGCCGGGCAGGGAGAAGAACGGGTGGGCCCCGGGCGGCCGGATCCCGAGAAGCAGCGAGGAACGCGGCCGCACGTCCCCCGCCAGCCGCTGCCCACCAGCCGCTCCGCGGGCCAGCTCCTCACACCCGCGAGGGGGAGCCGCGACGGGGGCGGCGGAAGCGCTCACGCCGCCCGCTCCTTCCGCCGCCACCGCTGCCCGAGCCGGGGGCGCCCGCGGGAGAAGGAGGCGAAGTAGTCCCTCGCGACTCGTCCCGGTAGCCTGCTTCCCCGTCGGGCCAGAGCGGGCAGAGGGTGGGGGTGCCGAGCTGGGTGCCCGGGCTGTGAGAGTGTGTTGGTAGGAGGACTAAAAACTGCGGCCTCCGGGCGAATCACTGCAACTTGAAGTCGTGTGCAGCATAGCAAGTTTCAGGAAAGTAGTTCCCTCCTCCCTTCATTTCCCAAATCGTTGTCGAGCCACTTGAGCGGGGAAAGGAGGAGGGAGGCGGAGGGATATGCGATCGCTTCGTGCTCGTGTGCTTGCACGCTGCGAAAGGGGGCGGGGGTGTGAGCTGCAAGGGGAGCTGCTTGGGAGGCTGCATTGTTGCGGCACGTTACTCCCCGTTACTCGGTTTGGAATATGCAGTTGCTTGAACGAAGAGACTAGAGAGAGAGTACGCTCAAGAAATTCGGAGGTTACTCTGTTCTGCTGTGTATGTGGGTGTGTGTGCGCGCGCGCGCGCGTGTGTTTTCCTTGCAGAGCAAAGAATGAAACTGGCTCGAGTTCATATGTAGTTGGTGGGGGTTAGAGGAGGGACTGCAGAGAGCTCCGCCTGCTGTCCCTCTCGTTGCATTGCTGCAGTCCTCTAGCTGCATGCAAAAACCAGAGAGAATTAGTTTTAATACCTCGCTCCTCAGATTCTTATCTGCGCAAGGGGTATTCGCCGTGCAGGGCATTCATCTCCGAAAGCTGTAGTGGTTGTTAATGGAGAACGACTTCCATTGAAGCCCAGGGTAGACGGGTTACATGAATCTGGCGCAGCCAGAAGCACAGGAAATAACTCCCGCTGCGAATGAGGTTGCATAACTATAGCGCAGGAGATGCCTCTGTGGCACGAACTGCTCCAAACCGAGGCAGAAGGATTGTTGAATAGGCAGCTGTCACGTTTGCATTGTTAAGAGGACAATGTATGCATTCTTCTCCAAAGGTTTTTGCACGGAAACCTGCTGGCGTTGCGGACTAGGGCCCAGGATCTGCCGGACCTCAGGAGCTCCTGGCTCTTCAAATTCCATTATTCCTTCTCTCCTAGAAAGCCTATATGATTCAGCCTGGGGACTGAATCCCAATTGCTCCCAAGTTTCTGACGCATCTCCCCAGGTATCAGGCTTGCTCTGTGCGCAATGCTTTTCTCTTCATTCTCAAGATTTGTGCGATCTAAGAATGAAGGTTTCTGCTCCTGCCACCTTGAGGGGTAGAACGATTCCAAGGCAGAAAGAAGTGGGAGAACCTTCCAAACAAGCCAGCACTCCTTTTCTGCCATCCGTCTCCAGAAGTTTCAGGAATGCTGTTGTCTGGTAGAAAAGATACACTACCCTGTTAACGGTGTTTTGCATGTAGTAAGTGCTTAATAAATGTTTGATGAATGAATGAATGTTTGGCAATGACTAATTCAGTCTGCCCCAAAAAAACATCCCGTTGATTTCTGAGCCTTCTTTATGTAATGAGTGGATTGCTTCCTGTCTCGGCAGCAGCATTGTCCTTGCTCAAATGGAGGAAGGGATGATACTGGTGGCAGGAAGAGGTGAGGGGGGTCTACGTTAGTCAGATGTGACTTCTTACTCTGCCTTTTTGAACTAGTTCCTGCAGAGGGCCTGTAACCGGGAATGCTATACTGGCCTCTCTTTCCAGTAAGTACAGCTAACCACTTCAGTTGCTTGGGTTTGAATCAAGTCCCATCAGCTCAGTGTGCTCTTATGCAAGGTACTTGAACTCTGTGCCTGTGTAAAATGGAGATACCTAACTCATAGTTGTAATGATTAATGAAGATATAGCATACACAAAGCACTTAGTACAGATTGTTATTTTGAAAAATGGAGAAATAGAGTACATGGCAAGGTGGTGGCAGTGGCTCTGAAGGTTCTACATTCTTTGAATGTAAAGCATTCAGTATCTTTGTTCATTCCTTCAAAACATAACTGTCAGGTGTTGTTAGACACACGGCTTGGCCCTTGATAAGCCATTAATAAATAGCTGTCAGAGTTTTTATGATTAAGTACAAGGAGCAGGCAGTGGTGATTCGATGGTAGAATTCTCACCTCCCATGCAGAGACTGGGGTTTGACTCTCAGCTGATGCACTTCAAACGCAGCCACAACTCATTTGTCAATGGAGGCTTGCATGTTGCTATGATACTTCCAGGTTTCAGTGTGACGCAGAGTCCCCATAGTGTTGCATTAAAAATCCTGTTTCCTTTGCTAGGCTTCCTCCCCCCGCCCCCAGCTTTGCATTTGAATCCTGCTTTTGCTTGGAGGTTATGTGTAAACCCCCTTGCGCCTGCATAGTATGATTAAGAATGTTGCTGATGTAACTTGTATGAACTCCCTCCTTGTAAACCCCTTTAAAATTAACTTGTCTCCTCGCCCTTGGGGAGCAGTCTTGGCAGCAGCAGATTCGGGACTGATTCCTTTCCTTGTACAACTAAATAATGGTGCCTTTCCTGATCTCCCACCTCAGTCTCTCGTTTATTGGCCAGTACGAGTCATGCCAAGCAAGAACCTGGGGTTTCCACCTGGCAACACTTCTGGTGAGCCAGCCAGGAGTCATCTGCTCAGTTCCTGAGGTGGATCGGACAACAGATCGGCCCCAGTGTCTGAAGCCACCAGGAGATTTCTCCTGGAGACCATGAACCAGCTCTGAAAGCTGATCCATCTGGGACCCAAAAGATGACTCTGTGGGAGACACGAAATGCGCCTGGGTTGTTTGGTAGGTACCTAGGTAAGGCCTTAGAGGAGTCCCAAGAAGTGGGAGAAAATGACCACTAAGGGCATTAGGAATCTGAGGTTATTTGGTAAATAACAGGGTAATTCCTAGGTTAAGGCCTTAGAAGAGGCCCAAGAAGTGGGAGGAATTGACCGCTGAGGGCATTAAAGGCTCAGGTATGCACCAGATTAGGTTGTGTGAGTGTGTAAGTGTGTGTATCCAGAGAATGGGGAATGTTCAAGCGATCCCAGAATGCAGCTTGCTAAGATGCATCCTTAAGAACTGGAAACAGAGACTTGGACAGATGTGGCTCTGGCAGCATGCTTATCCCTTTCTTACTTTTGCCTCTTTAATTGTATGCTGAATAAAACCTTTCTTTTTGCTTTACTAAATTTTGTGGTGTTTTCACCCTACAAGAGTTAATGGTGTAGTTGTTGCAGGGATTCTAAAGCCATGAATCCAGTCTCCAGTCGACCTTGAGGAGACCTGGGCTGCAAAGCAGAAGCCAGCAAAAGAAAAAAAATGGTCCTATCTTTTGGACCCGCACATTCGCACCGCATGTCCCTTCGACACCAATGGGGTGACTGCCCTCAGAGAAGGTGCGTTTGCTTATTCTTTTTCTCAAGTTTTCTTTGGCATATTTGTTTTGAAAACCAGTTGTTTAAGAAAAATCTTTCTTAGATTTTTTGCTTGGTTGTTTAAGAGTGATGTTTACTAACTCTTTTGGTGAACTGCAGTTTAGTGTCTGGATTCAGGCACTTGAAACATTAAAGAGACAATTCTATTTCCAAAGAGCTCTGGGTCACTATATGCCACAAAATTTGGGCACAGGTTGAGCAGTAAAAGCCATTAGGGTGGTTGCTGGCGCTCATCACAAACGTTAAAGACTCCTGTGACAGGATAAAGTGGTCTCAAGACAGGCTAGAGCACTAGAGAAAACATTGCTCTGTTTTGCCAGATTTGCAGGGAGAAGTGGTAGCTCCATACCTGTTTTATGATACAGTTTCTCAATAAAAAATCACAATGTTAAAATTAAAATCATTAGTAGCTACTTTAAAATACTTTCCAATTAAAGAAACTAGTATATTTAATGTCTAAAATAAGAGACTAGGTCTCTAGCCAACAAAATGAATTAAGTTCAAAAAAAGAAAACACAAAAGTTGGAACCTTAGAGCTTAACATTTTTGATAAATGAGCCTGGATTTCCTCTGCTACTGAGACACTGGTTTAGGGTTCATATTTAAAAACACTATAAACTGAATATACTAGAAGCAATTTAGAAGTTTCACTTTGGGAAAATGAGCTTCCATTTGTGTTGTCCTGTCTTTTCCTTTTTGGAGAACATTTGCTTGATGCTCAGGTTTTGTCAAAAGGTCTAATATTCCTCCATCTGAGGCTCTGGCAAGTTAATAAGTTTTACCTAGAACCTGGTATTTTTTTCCCCTCCTGTGAATTGAGTCAAGAGGGAGGGCGGGGCAAGATCAGGACTCCTCAGCCCCCAGTCTCACTAGCCAAGAATTGACGGATTCATTTACAAAATCACTACAGAGATTTGGTATTTACTGGGTAGATACCCCTTCAAAATGCCTAGGCCAACTTAAACATATGTAAATAAATTGAGATGGCCCAATCTTGTCTTCACTTAGTCAAGAGAGTAAGGGTGAGAGACTTAAGGTTATATCCATCTCAATGAATTGGTCAGTTGAACAGAAACTTTGTGATTTCCAAAGCTGGTTGATAAAATTTTTAAGGGCTAAAATTAGACTGAGAAAAATAGTAAAATTTCAATAAAAATTTGGAATGTTTGAACAAACTTCAACAATTATGTTTTGTGGTATACAAGCTTAAGATAATTTCCGAAACCTTTTAGGTAACGTACAGATATTAAATTCAGTAAATAGATATTTGTCATAATTTTATATACTTTTGCTTCTTATAGCACACATACAAAAAATATATATATATATATATTTGGGTCTGCTAATGAGTGTGTTCATTTTGCCATTTTAAAAGGATGTATTTTAAGAACTATAGAACAATGAGGCTTATGAGGTTTATTAAAAAGAAATTTATTTCATATGGTCAAAAGTTTTATCTGTCTTACTAAAGTTTAATGGTCTAATGTATGAGATTTTTAGGTGCTTTAATGTTAAATAAGATATAAAACAAAGAATTGGGTTTCTCACTGTTAAAATAACAAAAATTTTCTTTGATTTCTAAGTTAAAGAGTTAATTTATTCTTTGTATAATCTGTCTCGAAGATAAAGGTTCAGCCTCTCGTTAAAATAAAACTCCTGAGTCCAAAACCAAGCTGCACGGGTTGAGAGAAAAGAAAAAAAAAATTTTTTTTATATAAAGGAAATATTTGTTTAATATGTTATAAATTACATGGAATGTGTAGTCAAAATGAAGAGAAACGCCTGATTCTCTTTGGGTCTAAATTTATATGTTAGTATTTCCTCTTATGTTTTTGCCTAATATTAAACAGAAAATGCATAATATTATGCCACAATTTTATTATTATTCCTTTATTGCTAACTTGGCTGCAACTTTATTTTTTGAATCTAGCATCAAAGCCAGTGGTTTGACTGGGCATTCACATCGTTTACCTATGAAGCCTTTTTATTACTATTCAGATATTTAGAGACTTGATAATCTTGGCATATTCTGACTATCTATTATGTCTCAAAATTATATAGGGTATTATATCTGAAACTCTTTAAAAATAAGGTTAATCATTATATTTTAAAATATTTTTGTCAAAAAATTTTTAAAACTGACTTTATTTGGCTCTGAATTTTTATAATTAAGAATATTATGTTTATACATTAATCATGGCCATATTAAGATTTGTCATCTGCAGATAAGTTTTTACTTTGCTGGTTTGTTAAAATGTTTGACCAAAGGATCTCAACAAAAAGATGGACTATATTAGACTTATGAAAAGAACTGTGACTAAACTGAATCAAGATTTCCAAAACTCTTATGTAAAAGCTGATGAGTTCACAGTCTATAGCTGATCCAGAATCACGTGGACAAAAATTAACATAAGACTGAGTAAAGGAATCCTATGGGTTTTATGTGGGAATATTGCTGATGTTTTAAAGTCCTACTTTCTGGATATCAGAAACTATTTTCCTTTCTCCTAAATTATTTAACTAATAGGTTTAGATATTGTAAATCTTGAGTTAGAAGTTCTTATTGGTAAACTTAGCAAAGTTGTAAATATCATACCAGAGAAGTGTCTGAAACTCATTTGAGTTATGAATTTACAAAATAGAACAGCATTAAAATTCCTATTAGTTCTCTCAAGAAAACAGTTTTGTGACACTTCTGCTTATGAGAAAGTGACCCATGACTGTTAACAGGTAAACCAAGGAGGGGCAGCTTGCCCTCGAGAAAAACATTTAGTATGTTTTAAACAGATTAAATGAAGACTTCCAACTGGAGAGGTCCATCCTGTAGTATCTTGTTAATCATGTATTCAGTATACTATCTGTCTCACTAGTGAGACAGATAGGGTTAACTATGCTGGCAGAATAAAAGAGCTGTTAAAAGATTACCAGCTAGAAGTTGAGTAAATACAAACCACATCCTGTCAACATAAAATATGGTTAGAACAACCCATGAATTACTACTTCCTCCTCAGTGTTTTTCTAGTCCCTTTCCCCTTCTTACAGACTCCAAATGCACAGAAGAACAAAATGTGACTGCTCTTTTGCCCCATCAAAGGGGGTGAAGTAGTACAGAAGATCAGTGCACCTGTGCTATATCCCATATCCCATAATAAGTGATGCCAAGAGCTGCCGAGGGGACTCCGTATTGAATATCAGCAGGTTCCAACTTGGATTCCAGATGCACGCACAACCTAATTAGCATGCACTACCATTCCAAGGGGTACCTGCTTCTTCAAAGAAACCCACTGAATATTCATTGCTGTATTGTCCCCACCGAACCCATATAAGCCCTAGCCTTGCTTCCCCTTGTGAGTCAGTCTTTTGGAGAGGCATGAGCCCCAACTGACTCCTTTTACTTGTCACAAGTAAAATAAACCTATTAGAGCTAAACCCAAAAATCATCTCCTCTGTGTATTCTTACAAGAGAAAGATAAGGACCCATTGAGTCCTGAGGGCCTCCGTGCCCTCGGCGTTAACGCTAGTTTAAATGATCCCATTCCAACTGACAGTGAGTTTACATGGGCAATCTCTTATTTAGATTCCTGGTGAATGCACTGACAATGCACTTTGAGAATTTTAAGATTACGTTTAGGTGTTCATAGTAATGATGCTAGTAAATATTGAAAAGTTAATGCTAAACTGTTACACGTTATAAAACGAGAGTCAGAAACCCATTGGCTGAATACTCAGGGTGTGGTTGGTAGCTTTAGTTCCTATTATGGTATAGTTAAATTGAAAAAATATTTAAGAAATTTATCAATCATCATGGGACAAATAACAGACAAAGTTGCTAATGAGATAAAAACACAACAGCAATGTCTGACTTCATTAGCCAAGGTGACATGAGATAACGAAATAGCCTTAGATTTTTTTAGCCCAAGGAAGGGTAATCTGTACTGTAGCAAATTTGTATTCAGAAAAATAACACAAGAGAAATAAAACAGGATATACATAGAATTAGACGACAAACTATATGAGTACACACTATAACACCCTTACAAACACCAGATTTATTTGGTTAGTTACCATCAAGAATAAATACATAAGCTAAATCACTATTTCAAGAAATAATATTCTAGTCTGCATCCTGATAGTATTAGGCATAATAAAACTTATCTTCTATTGTCTTACACACTTAAAAAAGCCTTAGAGTAAAATGTTGATGTACATTGAGTTTGCTTACTTGGGCAATGCGATTGATGGGAACGTTGCCCTTACTTAAGATCCTGGTGAAGAACAAGATGGTATCCAGTGGAAAACAGCACCATGAGTTTAAAGAGCCTGCAGTGGCCGCCATCTAACGGCTCGACTCTGTCCAAGTATTAATCATCCATGTGTTATCTCCAATCTCCGATCAAAAGAAAAGAATGATTTAGGAGATAATGTTGGAGCCATTATTCCCTATCCTTGAGCATAAAGAATGTGACCCAGCTGGAGCTGGACTGACAAGGACTCATAAAGACACATCAGCTGGGCTCTGAGGAATGAAGACAATAGCTAGGACAATCCTTAAAAATATACA
>NW_004444012.1:6262481-6278254 GCF_000243295.1 Trichechus manatus latirostris | reverse complement strand
GTATGTATCTTTTAGGGAAACATTCACATGAATGGCATAAAAGCCACTCTTTTTCTTCTAATATTTAGTAAATAATTATAAACCAACAAGAGACCAATAGCCACAATGAAAGGCCTAGGTCCAATACTTGCCCTTCTCCAAAAATATGCCAAACAATTCTGAGCCAGGCTATAGTTTAAAATGGACACTGGTCCTGAGTGACCAATGTCTAAAAAAGAAATGGAAGAAATGAGGCAGAGCCCCTACAGTGTTGCATTTAAAATCGTTTCTTTGCTGGGCTTCCTCCCTCACCCACTAGGTTTGCATTTGAATCCTGCTTTTGCTCGGAGGTTATATGTAAACCCCATTGTGCCTGTGTAGTATGATTAAGAATGTTGCAAATGTAACGTGTATGAACTCCCTACTTGTAAACCCCTTTAGAATTAACTTGTCTCCTCGCCCTTGGAGAGCAGTCTTGGCAGTAGCAGCTCTGACCGACTCCTTTTCCTTGTACAATGAAATAAAGATACCTTTCCTGATCTCCCACCTTGGTCTCTCGTTTATTGGCCAATACGAATCATGCCGAGCAAGAACCTGGGGTTTCCATCCGGTAAGAAGCGGAGCTTCCAAACTAAGAAGAAAGGCCTGGCACTCTACTTCTGAGAATCAGCCAATTAAAACCCTATGGATCACAGTACAATCCATGAGTCAGGAGCTTACTCAACAGCAGCTAACAACAAGCACAAGGAAAATGTAGTCACTTGCAAAGGCCTCTTTCTCTTTCGAAGCAGATTTACATTTGTTTGAAGTTCTGTAGAGCAAAATTGTCAATAGGGACTTTGGAAGAAGGTACGAAAACCATCTGGGCTGTCATGTACCAGGCACTGTGCTGGCCACTTTCACACGCATTACTTAGGGGGCAAGTTGAGGTCAACAGCCTGAATTAATGCTTCTCAGATTGTCCCCCAATTCCATAGCCAAGACGCTGCCACTAAACCATTCACCACCTTTGGTGTTCCCCACTCCATTCTCAGGACATATTTCTGCCCTTCTTTTTATGAGTGTTTGTAGTTCTCTCCTTCTCCCATCCAGTTGCTGAAGAACTTATCAAATGTTTTTCAAAATTGCCTTGGTCTGGGCAGAGCTCAGAGTCTTCTCTGAAACAGAGACCATCCCACAATAAGACTGAGTCCAGGGGTCTTCTAGTCTGTTTTTCTATCAGCAGCTACTCTAAACCCAAGAGGCCTCAACTGGGCCTTAAGAAAGATAAGAGACATAGCAACCAAATGCAATGAGTGAGATCTTACTTGGATCTTGATTTGAAAAAAACATTTAAAAAATTTGAGACAGTTGGAAAAATTGAACACAGAGTAAAGATTTGATGATATTAGGTAATTAAAAAGAATTATTGCCTCTTTTAAAATACTGGTATTGTGGACATTTTTTTTTTAATCCTTATCTTTCAGGGATACATATAAAATTATTTACAGATGAAATATGATAGCTGAGATGTACTTCAAAATAATTGTATTACTGCTGCTGTAACACAACTACCACAAGTGAGTGGCTTTAAAGAACAAAAATTTATTTTCTCACAGTTCTGGAGGCTAAAAGTCCAAATCAGAGTCACAGCCTTGTCAATTCCTTTCTTGTTGGTAGCCCCGGGTATTCCTTGGTTCCTTGGTGAAACTCACGTGGCATCTGTCTTCCCCCGTGGGTGTCTGCCTCTGTGTCTAATCTTTTTTTTTTTTTTTTAATAACACAGAAATGATTAGGTTTAGGACACACCGTACACTAATATGACCTAATTAACACAACAAAGAAAACAAGATTTCCAAACAGGATTATATCCACAGGTATAAGGGTTAGGATTACAACACACATTTTGGAAAGGCACAATTCAATCCATAACAATAATCCAGTGGGGTGGGGAGTAGAGAGGTTGGGGGGGATATAGATGAAACAAGATTGGTTACATATCAATGATGGGTGTAGTCTCTGTACTATTTTATATATTTGAAATTTTCCATAATAAAATTTAAAAAAAAAAAACCACTGCAAATACTTCTTTAAAATGCAGATTCCTCAAAGACCTAAATATAAAACCAAAAACTATAACCATTACAGAAGAAAAAATAGGGACAACGCTAGAAGCCCTAATACACGGCATTAACAGGATACAAACCATAACTAACAAGACACATACGAGAAGATAAGCTAGATAACCGGGCTCTTCTAAAAATTAAACACTTAAATGCTCATCAAAAGACTTCACCAAGAGTACAAAGAGAACCTACAGACTGGGAAAAAATTTTTGCCTATGACAAATCTGACAAAGGTCTAATCTCTAAAGTCTATTGGAAAATCCAACACCTCTACAACAAAAAAGACAAATAATCCAATTAAAAAATGGGCGAAGAATATGAGCAGACACTTCACCAAAGAAGACATTGAGGTGGATAACAGACACATGAGGAAATGCTTGCAATCACTAGCCATTAGAGAAATGCAAATCAAAACTACAATGAGATACAATCTCATCCTGACATTACTGGCACGAATCAAAAAAACAGAAAATAACAAATGTTGGAGAGGGTGCAGGGGGACTGGAATGTTTATGCACTGCTGGTGGCAATGCAAAATGGTACAACCACTCTGGAAAACAATATAGCACTTCCTTAAAAAGCTAGAAATAGAAATACCATAAGATCCAGTTATCACACTCCTAGGAATATATCCTAGAGAAATAAGAGGTGTCACACAAATAGATACATAGACACCCATGTTCAATGCAGCATTATTCACAATAGCAAAAAGATGGAAACAACCTAAGTGGCCATCAACAGATGAATGGATACACAACTTATGGTACATACACACAATGAAATACTACACCACGATAAAGAACAATGATGAATCTGTGAAGCATCTTACAGCATGGATGAATCTGGAGGGCATCATGCTGAGAGAAATAAGTCAATCACAAAAGGGCAAATACCGTGTGAGACCACTATTATAGAAACTCATGAAAAGGTTTACCCATAGAAAGAAACAATCTGATGGTTACAAGGGAGAGAAGTGGTGGTGGTGGGGGGACACTAAATAGACAATAGTTAAGTGGTAACTTTGGTGAAGGGTAAGTGTAAAAACAGCATGGGGGCAGTGTCTGACCTCCTCCAATCCCACAAGAGGGAAGGAGAATCAAGATCAACAGATCAGACACACCTCCTCTCTTGACCATCTTTACCAACTCTGACACCAACCATTCCTCCCACAGCACTCTCTACTTCTCTACTGGGTTCAATAATTCATTGCAATGGCCACACAGACCATACTCAGGATTATGAGGTTTATTAGAGCAGTAACAGTTGCAGCCTGTCTCTCTATCTCGCTCTCTCCTGCTTCCAGGAAATTCTCAACTCAGGAATCCCAGGTCCAAACGACACACTCTCTGCTCCTGGCTGTTCTTCCTTGGTGGTGGTAGGATCTTCCTTTCTGCTCTGGAACTGGCTCTTTTAAGGCAAAACTAACAATCACCTTGGTAGGCTACAATTACCCTATCATTCAGTCCTGCCCAATCACCTGGGTGGGAGTTACAAGACAATGACTACAAAGGCCACACACAAAAGTAATTAATCCACTGCAGTAAGACAGTACACAGTACTGGGGAAGTCAGCACAATTTGACCAAGGCAAGGTCATGGAAGCTTCATAGACACATCCAAACTCCCTGCGGGACCAAATTACTGGGCTGAGGGCTGTGGGGACCACGGTGTCAGGGGACATCTAGATCAACTGGCATTAACATAGTTTATAAAGAAAATATTCTACATCCTACTTTGGTGAGTGGCATCTGGGGTCTTAAAAGCTCGTGAGCGGCCATCTAAGATACGCCACTGGTTCCACCCCATCTGGAGCAAGGGAGAATGAAGAAAACAAAAGACACAAGGGAAAGATTAGTCCAAAGGACTAATGCACCACAACTACCACAGTCTCCACCAGACTGAGTCCAGTACAACTAGATGGTGCCTGGCTACCACCACCAACTGCTCTGACAGGGATCACAATAGAGGGACACGGACAGAGCTGGAGAAAAATGTAGAATAAAATTCTAATGCACAAAAAAAGACCTGACTTAATGGCCTGACAGAGACTGGAGAAACCCCAAGAGTATGGCCCCCAGATACCCTTTTAACTCCATACTGAAGTCATTCTTGAGGGTCACCCTTCAGCCAAAGATTAGACAGGCACATAAAACAAAACAAGACTAAATGGGCATACCAGCCCAGGGGCAAGGAGGAGAAGGCAGGAGAGGACAGAAAAGTTGGTAATGGGGAACCCGAGGTCGAGAAAGGGAGAATGTTGACATGTCTTGGGGTTGGCAACCAATGTCACAAAACAATATGTGTATTAATTGTTTAATGAAAAACTAATTTGCTCTGTAAACCTTCATCTAAAGCACACACAAAAGAAACTCACTTATATGAGACTAAACAATTAACAATTAGTTAAAAACAAAGATGACAATGTAAGGGGGCAGGGAAACTAGATTAATGGAAACAAAACAGCCAGAACAGAAATAATGAGAACGTTCACTCATTGTGGCGAATATAACCAATGTCACTGAACAATTTGCGTAGAAATTATTGAATGGGAGCCTAAACTGCTATGTAACATTTCACCAAAAACACAATATTATTTAAAAAACTAAAAATTAAATAAAATGCAGATTCCTAGACTCCACCCCCTCAGAGACTGTGACCAGTAGATCTTCCATGAGGCCAACAAGTCTGATTTTTCAGAAGTACACCAGGTACTTGGCCCTACTTAGCCCTACACAATCTTCTCCCCCTTTCCCTTCAACTACTTTTATCATCCTATCTCCCAATACCAAAGAAAGAAACAAACCCATTGCCACTGAGTCGATTCTGACTCATAGTGACCCTATAGGACAGAGTAGAATGGCCCCATAGGGTTTCCAAGGAGTGGCTGGTGGATTTGAACTACTGACCTTTTGGTTAGCAGCCAAATGCTTAACCACACTGTATCACCAGGGTCCATCTCCCAGCACAACCCTACTTAAAACCTCTATTCCCAGCCAAACACAAGAGAGGGTAGCCCAAGGTATATCAAGGGCTTAGAAAGATATTGGTCAAGGCCAGAGGAATTGCTCAGCTAGGGAAGGTGGATCCAGCAAAACTTGGAAAGCTATATGAGAAGCTAAGTATATATAGATCATGTTCATAGTAGTTAATATGAACTATTAGTCAAGAAAGATTCTGTGGCCATGCCAGGGCTCAGCAGGGAAGGGGGGACCCTTGTATTTGGTAGGCTGTGTTTTCTCAAGCAGGCCTGTGTGAAGGAGACTGTTCACAATTGATAGTGCTCACAGGTGGCTTTCTGTGCTATCTTCCTCAGCTTTAGGACTTAACAATAGCCATGTAACCTATTATAGATGATTAATTATCCATATCATCCAAGGGCCAAGGATGGAGGAGCAACAGCACAATTGCCAAGTAATTGCCAATATAGGATATCATCAAAGTTAAGGAGGTAAATGTGGATTCTGGGTTCTGGGTAAGTAACAGATCAGGGTTCATAAGGACAGCAAAGATGCCTGTCCTCACATAGGCTCTGGCAGATGTCATGGTAGCTCTCCCATTCAAAACTTTTTACATCTTCCTAGACCACTCAGTGCATAGTGATCACTCTTATGAACTCAGACTTGTCTTTTCAAATTCTTACCTTTTTAGAGGCAGAGCCAACATGGCACAATAGACAAAAGCACCACGCTGTCGCTCCACAGCAAAGACCCAAAAAACTAATCAACATGGAGACAAACATCAATCCTGAAACCCTAAGTGTCAACCAAGAACCAAATGGAATAAGAAACTGACAGAAGACAGCAAGGAGAGATACGGAGTAGAGGTCCCCTATCAGCTAATGCAGACAGATTCGCCATCTTGGATTCCTGTTGGAGATCGGTGGACAGCGGGTACAGGAAAGCAGCTTTACGGAGCTCCCAGCAAGAGACAGAACACCTGCTGGACCTACCCTGCTGCAGCATAGCTGAGCAACTGGCCCTGCCCATTGGACAAGGTGGTGAGAAGTACTGTGCCCACAGATGAGCAAACAACAAAGAATGCATAGCTCGCCTCTCAGACATAACCGAATAAAACAAAAAAGCAGGATGAAACAAATAAATGTACAATCAATAAATAAAGAAATAACTACTGAATGTCCTGATAGCAAAACATATAAAAAACAGGACCGGATGATTCCAGTAGGCATCCAAAATAAAACACCAGATAACTTTCCAGCAGAAGAAAAGGCAGTGGAACTACCTGACAGGGAATTCAAATCTCTAATATTCAGAACTATCCAAGAGTTGAAGGGAAAAGCAGACAAAAATGAGAAAAAAATAGACAAAATCATGGAAAAGGCAGACAAAATCATGGAAAAGGCAGACAAAATCATGGAAAAGACAGGCAAAACAATGGAAGAATTCAGGAAAATAATACAGGAACAAAATGCAAAAATGAATTCACAACTAGAAATCATACAAAAATAGCAATTAGAAATCCAAAAGATAAACAAGATTTCAGAAATGGACAGTGTCATAGAAGATCTGAGGAACAAGTTTGAAACAATGGAAGACAGTATCATCGAAATTGAAGACAAATACTTGGATACGACTTTGTTGGAGGAAAAATCAGAAAAAAGAACAAAGAAAAATGAAGAAACCCTGAGAATGATGTGGGATAAAATCAAAGGCAAAAATCTGTGAGTGATCAGCATTCCAGAGCAGGGGAAGAAAATGGAAAACACAGACAGGATCAGTGAAGAATTGCTGACAGAAAATGTCCCTAATATCATGAAAGATGAAAAGCTGACCATCCAAGAAGCTCAATGAGCCCCATATAGGATAGACCCCAAAAGAAAATCACCAAGGCATATCATAATCGCACTCGTAAAAACAAAAACAATGAAAGAATCCTGAGAGCAGCTCTAGAAAAACAAAAAGTCACATACAAATGGGAAACCAAATCAGACCAAGCTCTGATTACTCAGCAGAAACCATGCAGGCAAGAAGGCAAAGGAGTGATATACAGAAAACCTTAAAAGAAAAAAATGGCCAACCAAGAATAATATATCCTGCAAAACTCTCATTCAAATCTGATGGTGAAATTAGGACATTTCCAGATAAACAGAAATTACGGGAATATGTAAAAACCAAACCAAACTTACAAGAATTATTAAAGGGAGTCTTCGGTTTGAGAACAAACATCAGATGATAGCCTGAATCTAGGACACAAGGTTGCACCAGCCAGATACCAACCTAGGAAATGAACTCTCAAGGATTAATCAAAACAAAAAGATTTACGACAGGGAACCAGAGAGGTTAATCTGTAAACGACAACAACGTCAGAACAATAAAAGATGGAGAGGAAGGCAAGGTGATACCAAGTAATAAAATATTGGTTCAAACTTAGGAAGATGACGGTAAATTTCAAGGTAACCACAAAGAAAGTTAAGAAACCTACTCATCAAAATAAAGAAGAAAAATGTAAAGTCGCAGTAGACACAAAATCTTCAAAAACAAAAGAAATGAAAAAAAAAATCCACAAATTCTTATCTTTTTCCCTATGCTATTTTACGCTTGTCACTATTGGGTTGCTATGAGTCAGAATCAACTTGACAGCAACGGTTTTTATTTGTTTGCTTATTGACAATTATCTTTTTTTTTTTTTTTTGGCTAATAAACTTCTCATGAGTTTATGTTTGTTTTCCCAGTTAAATTTTAAGTGGCTTGAAGGCAAAGGTCGCTGTTTCATATTTTTTGGTGTGATCTTCCACAGTGGTTTTAAGTAATGGAAGCTTTTCAAGTGAAATATTATGCTAAAACTTTGTAGATGTAGAAACATGGAAATGTATTGACCGACACTGTGGTAGAAAACTCAGAGTCCCCTCTAGTTTCCTATTGCAATTTAATACTACTGCATCTTAGCATTTCACACACAGTGCCTTGCCCTAAGTAAGCTCTCAGCAGGTATTTGTAAACTTGACATGCCAAAAGAGGAGACAGTCATGCCCACATTTCAGATTCTAACAGTACATAAAATACATGTGTACACTTCCGTTTCTAAAATTACCTTTAGCATTCCCCCTTAGCAAATGTCCTTAAAATCTTGTATTTTAAAACCGTAGTTAATATGTGCCTAGATCAAAGGGGACTCTTTGTTTTCATGCTGTACTTTGTTTAATGAATGATTTCTTTTTCTTTTTTTTTTTTTAGTGTAACCAGTCTCTTGGCTAATGAGTTCTGCCTCTCAGGGGAATTACTAAATGGTAACCATGTTTTTAAATAGTTTCCTTGCCTCTGGCATGAGTCTGTTTCTCCATCACTACAGTTTCCGTTGTTCTTCCAAACTAATACAAAGTATAAAGGATAAGTACGCTATTTTATTTTTCTCCCAAAGGACTGCAATTGTTGGTCTGGTAGTATCCGGTGAGTGTGAAACCAGTTTACTTTTAATGCTATAACTGCCTTTTACAGGAAGTTTCCACAAGATTACAACAAGTACAAGGGAAATGAGCAGTCTGCGATTTCCTCTATTTTCAGTATAATCTTAGCAGGGAGGATGCTTACCAGGCCCCACACTACTAAAAAAAGCACTCCTGCTTTACCATCACTCTCCCAAATGGCTTTGACATGCTCGTTCTTTGAAGGTTATATCTCATTGCGACGAATATGCAGGATTTAAATATCCATCGCAAATGATTTCCAAGGACATGTGCATACAACACAAATTCAGTATAGCAAAAGATTCTATGGAATTCCTTGGATTTTCTTTTAAATATGGCATTTGAATTTCATTTTAGTCAGTAATAATTAGCCATTGTATAAAAGCAAAACCAAACCCGCTACTGTCTAGTCGATTCTGACCCAGAGTGACCCTATAGGACAGAGTAGAACTGCCCCATAGGGTTTCCAAGGAGCAGCTGGTGGATTTGAACTGCTGACCTTTTGGTTAGCAACCACAGCTCTTAACCACTGCACCACCAGGGCTCCAGCCATTGTATAGGGCTTTAAAAATTTACAATGCCCTTCAGAAACTTATCTTCATAACACCCTTGCCCTGTAGGTATTATTATCAATTCCAATTGACAGAAAGACTTAAGAACTTAAGATCAGAGAGGTTAGGTGACTTTCCATAGGTCACACACTAGTAAGGGTGTGATGAGAGCTCAAACCAGTATGTATGTGTAAAAATGGTGTGGGTGTGGTGTCTGACATCCTCTGACTTCACAATGTGGAAGGAGAATCAAGATCAACAGCCCAAGGCTGCTTCCTATGAGGTGGAGGTCAGACATACGTCCTCTCTCTGCCATCTTTACCAATTCTGGCACCAACCATTCCTCCCACGGTACTCTCTACTTCTCTGTTGGGTTCGATAATTTGTTGCAATGGCTACACAGAACTCACAGACCATACTCACACTTGCAGGATTTATTAGGGAAGTAACAGGTTACAGTCAGGTTCAGAAACACTCAGGATACAGTTCTTCCATCAGGACGGCCTCTTTTCAGCTGTGCCCACAGGTGTGCCTTCTCTGGCCCCTCAGCCTCTGCCCTGCACTGGCAAGTGTTACAAAGCTCTTTTGGCCCCTGCTGATAAGTGCCCAGAGGCACCCCACTCTGCCAGTAAGCCTCGGCTCGAAGGTGATCAGCTCTAGCTCTGCGAGTCAGCAAACCTAGCTCCACAAAGTGCCTGGAGGCACCCTACTCCTCCAGCAAGGCTCCTGCCCAAAGGCGATCAGCTTTCTCACTCCATAGGCTGGGAAGCCCACCCCGCTGTTTCCTGCCAGTCTCTCCTACTACCGTTTCTCTGCCACTGCTTCTCACTGTCTTCAGTGTTATGGTTCTCTCTCTCAGTCAGCACAGGGATCCCAGGGCCAAAGGACACGCTCCACTCTTGGCTCTTCTTCCTTGATGGTGGTGGGACCCTCTCCTGCCTCTGGGATGGCTCATTTTAAGCCTAGTGGGATGGTAAAACCGACCAATCCCCTTGGTGGGCCACAATTACCTTATCTGCACAGCCTTGCTCAGTCACTTGGATGGAAGTTACAAGACCACGGCAAGAAAGGCCACACAAAAGTGATCCGCCACACTGCAGGATTTAAGTATGGCTCCTGAATACTTCTGACACAAACCCAGTGTTATAGATTGAAATGTGTCCCCCAAAAATGTGTGTCAACTTGGCTAGGCCATGATTCCCAGTATTGTGTGCTTGTCCACCATTTTGTCATCTGATGTGATTTTCCTATGTGTTGTAAATCCTACCTCTATGATCTAATGAGGCAGGATTAGAGGTAGTTATGTTAATGAGGCAGGAGTCAATCTACAAAATTAGGCTATATCTTGAGTCAATCTCTTTTGAGATATAAAAGAGAGAAGTGAGCAAAGAGGAGAGGGATCTCATACCACCAAGAAAGAAGAGCCAGTAGCAGAGCACGTCCTTTGGACCGGGAGACCCTGTTCTGAGAAGCTCCTAAACCAGGGGACGATTGATGACAAGGACCTTCCCCTGGAGCCGACACAAAGACAATGCCTTCCCCTGGAGCTGGTGCCCTGAAGTAGGACTTCTAGCCTCCTAGCCAGTGAGAGAATTTGTTTGTTAAAGCCAACCACTTGTGGTATTTCTGTTATAGCAGCGCTAGATAACTAAGACACCCAGTAGTGGTAGCTTCTTTGCTTTCTGGTATGAGAAGATACTCCAGGCTCATCTACATATTGCCTGCCCTAATCCTAGAATCTGCCATTTCTCCCAGAAGTCTCTAGTACCCTCACTGGGAAGTGTCATTTAGAGAGCTGTAATCTGGTTGCCAGGTTGCTTACTGCTGTTGGGTTGGTTATTATTTTTAGGCCTCTCAGTAGACAGAGATATGAAATACAGATTTTTATTTTTTAAGGTAAGCTATATCATGAATTCTACTGATACTTCTAATTCAAATGAAGGACTACAGGGTTGATACTTTAAACTTCAAGTTACATATTTGTATCTCCTTTCTCTTGTGCCAAAATCTAGGTTCCCAGTGACACCAGCATAATTTCTCATTTGCTTTATCACATAATAGACACATAGCAATCTTAGACTAACAATACTACCACCAAAAATGTGGTAAAAAAAAGAGTTAAAAATTATTTTCGGTTATTTTTGTCCATATATCCAGGGTATATCCATTTAAAATGTACAAATTATTATGTTTTAAAGTCACTTGAAATAATTCCTCTCTGTGTGGTTATGCCACCAACTCAGTACACTGTTAGGTACACTTGTTTGATTTTGGTCATGATTTTTAAGAATTTATTTATAAATTTAATTTTGTTTTAAAATTG
This sequence comes from Trichechus manatus latirostris, assembly GCF_000243295.1. Classification (NCBI taxonomy): domain Eukaryota; kingdom Metazoa; phylum Chordata; class Mammalia; order Sirenia; family Trichechidae; genus Trichechus; species Trichechus manatus. The sequence goes on along the minus strand of NW_004444012.1, from coordinate 6,266,876 downwards.
TGTAAGATGTTTACACGGTTCCAAAGTGCCACATCTACAAAAGCTCAAGGTATATTAAGAGAAGTGTAGTTCTACCATTTTTTTCCCTCTCTCTTCCTACATGTAGCTTGTTACTATTGTTGGTGTTTGTTTTTTTGTTTTCTTTTAGTGTTACAGGTGTACTTAATTTAAGGAAGTTTACACACACACAGACATACACAAATGTATTTGCATACTCCTTTTAGATACATCTTAGTACACTATACATTCTTTTCACTATCTTCCTCCCTACCCCTTCCTTTTAATATATCTCGACAGTCACTCCAGGATGGTTCTTATTCTTTATTACAGTTGTGTAGTACTCCAATATGTAGATGTACACTGGTGTATTCAACCAGTCCCCAACTGATGAAACATTGCTCCCTAGCTGACTTTGCAACATAATATTTCAGAGCTGTTGCTGTAAACAATGTATGTATTTTCTTGTTATTAGCATAGGCACATAACAATGGTTATGCTCTCTGGGGCACTGTGTTGGCTCTTCAGATCTCAGATTATCTCCTCATGCCATCAACTAAGGGTAAAAGGGAGGATAATTTCATAGAAAGTCTAGCCTTCAGTTCTAGTCTTCAATCCAGTCGATGCAAGCAGTTTCGGTAGCCAGGGCAAGTTCACCCTACCCTGTGAAAGAAGTTCAGGATTGTGTAAGGGAATGAACAACTGAGGTACCTGATGTGATCTGAAAGGACCAACTGTGGGTGGTTCTCTGCCGATTTCGCTTTCACCCAAACGGCTGCCAAGATGGCCCTAGTGTTTCTAAGCGAGGAATGTCTGGTAATGATGACGTAGCTACACTGCGACCCGTGCCCGTCACATACCGCACTGTAACCAATCTATGAAAGAGACGTGTACCCTTTTAAGCCAATCGCCTTACAGAACTCGGCACAGGACGTCTTCCTTTCAAGTTCCGCCACGGGAATTAATGCTTAATGAGTTACCACCCCAGAAACCTTGAACGAGTTCCTGCACCGGAAGCCCTGCCTTAAAACGATCTGCTACCAATCAAGTAATGTCTTTCGATGGTCTAGGAAGGGGCTTTGTTTCATTCTGTTGTACATAAGGTCACTGTGAGTCCGAACCGACTCCACGGCAACAGGTTTGGTTTTTTGTGTTAGGTGCTATCAAGTGGATTTTTGACTTACAGTAACCCAGTGTGAACTGCCCTGCAGTGTTTTCTAGGCTGTAATTTTTTAGGGAGTAGATCACCAGGTCTTTACCCCGACAGAGCCGCCGGGTGGTTTCCAACCACTGACCTATCGGTTAGCAGTGGAGTGTTGGACCACCAGAGCTCCTCGGATTTAGCCCTCTACTCACTTTAATCTCCTTGCAGTCCTGGGACTCTCATTCAGAAGACCTGTGCCCTTGAGTGCTGCTCCCATTTCCCTTTTTTCTCTCAAATCTTATTTTCTTAAAAACCATCCTTTTTTCTTTCCAGCTCTATCTGGTTTTTCTGAAGGTTCCCTCTGCTTCCCAGTCTGCGACATTACACTTTAAATTGGACTTTGTCACACTTTATTGGGCATGGGTAAAGCATGGGACTTCTACACAGCCCACTCACAGGTTCTTAAAACCTCTGCATTTTGTGGTAACTTCCATTTGCTTGACTATGATTTAAAAAAAAACTTCAAGAATCTCCATTTACATTCATTGGCCCCTCTACCCCCTTATATGTGTGGGCAATATTTTCCATATATATGTATGTATGATAATATTGCGAAGAGGGGGAATTCCAGAATACCTTAATTGCGCTCATGGGGAACCTGTACATAGATCAAGAGGCAATCGTTCAAACAGAACAAGGGAATACTGCATGGTTTAAAGTCAGGAAAGGTGTGCATCTGGGTTGTATCTTTTCACCATACTTATTCAATATCTATGCCGAGCAAATATTCTGAGAAGCTGGACCATATGAAAAAGAATGGGGCATCAGGATTGGAGGAAGACTCATTAACAACCTGCGATATGCAGATGACACAGCCTTGCTTGCTGAAAGTGAAGAGGACTTGAAGCACTTACTGATGAAGATCAAAAACCAGTCTTTGGTATGGGTTACACCTCAACATAAAAAAAACAAAAATCCTAACAACTGGACCAATAAACAACATCAAGATAAATGGAGAACAGATTTTTTCTTTTTTTCTATTGTCTATTTGGTGTTTTTCATCCCCACCCCTCCCCTCCCTCATAACCATCAAAGATTGTTTCTTCTTCTGTGTAAACCTTTTCATGAATTTTTATAGTAGTGGTCTCCTACAATATTTGTCCTTTTGTGATTGACTTATTTCACTCAGCATAATGCCCTCCAGATTCATCATTGTTCTTTATTGTTGCGTGGTACTCCATTGTACCATAATTTGTTTATCCATTCATCTGCTGATAAGCATAAGTTGTTTCCATATTTTTGCTATTGTGAACAATGCTGCAATGAACATGGGTGTGCATACATTTATTCGTGTGATGGCTCTTATTTCTCTAGGATATATTCCTATGAGTGGGATTGCTGGATCATATGGTATTTCTATTTCTAGCTTTCTAAGGGAGTGCCGTATCATTTTCCAAAATGGTCATTCCCACCAGCAGTGCATAAGAGTTCCAATCTCCCCACAGCCTCTTCAACATTTGTTATTTTCTGTTTTTTTGATTTGTGCCAGTAATGTCAGGGTAAGATGCTATGTCCTTGTGGTTCTGATTTGCATTTCTCTAATGAGTAGTGATCTTGAGTATTTCCTCATGTGTCTGTTAGCTGCTTGAATGTCTTCTTTGGTGAAGCGTCTGTTCATTTCCTTTCCCCATTTTTTAATATTGGATTATTTGTCTTTTTGTTGTACAGATGTTGTGTTTTCCTGTAGATTTTAGAGATTAGACCTTTGTCGAATTTGTCATAGCCAAATTTTTCTTCCCAGTCTGTAGGTTCTCTTTTTACTCTTTTGGTGAAGTCTTTTGATGAGTGTTAAGTGTTTAATTTTTAGAAGATCCCAGTTATCAAGCTTATCTTCTGGAGCCTGTGCGTTGTCATAGTTTGTATCCTGTTAATCCCGCATATTGGGGCCTCTAGTGTTGATCCTATTTTTTCTCTTATGATCTTTATAGTTTTAGGTTTTATATTTAGGTCTTTGATCCATTTTGAATTAGTTTTTGTATATGGTGTGAGGTATGAGTCCTGTTTCATTTTTTTGTAGAAGGACATCCAGTTTTGCCAGCACCATTTGTTAAAAAGACTGTCTTTTCCCCATTTGATGGACTTTGGGCACTTGTTGAAGTTTAGGTGACCATAGGTGGATGGATTTACATCTGGGTTCTCAATTCTGTTCCATTGGTCAATTTGTCTGTCGTACCAGTACCAGGCTGTTTTGACTACCATAGCTGTATAGTAGGTTCTGAGGTCAGGTAGTGCGAGTCCTCCTACTTTATTATTCTTTTTCAATAATGCTTTACTTATCTGGGCCTCTTCCCTTTCCATATAAAGTGAATGATTAGTTTTTCCATCTCTTTGAAGAATGTTCTTGTTATTGCATTGTATTTGTAGATTGCTTTGGTCAGAACTGATGCTTTCACAATGTTGAGTCTACCTATCCATGAGCATGGTATGTTTTTCTATTTATGTAGATCTCTTTTGGTTTCTTGCAGTAGTGTTTTGTAGTTTTCTTTGTTTAGGTCTTTTACATCCCCGGTTAGATTTATTACTAAGTTTTTTTTTTTTTTTTTTATGGGCTATTATAAATGGTATTTTTTTTCTGATTTCTTTTTCATCATTCTTTTTAGTGGCGTATAGGAATCCAACTGATTTTTGTATGTTTATCTTGTATCCGGCTACTGAGCTGAATCTTTCTATTAGTTCCAGTAGTTTTCTCATGCAGTCTTTTGGGTTTTCTATGTACAGTATGATATCATCTGCAAATAGGGACAGTTTTACTTCTTCGTTACCAATTTGGATGCCCTTTATTTCTTTTTCTTGCCTTATTGCTCTAGCTAGGACTTCCAGCACAATGTTAAACAGGAGTGGTGATAAACGGCATCCTTGTCTTGTTCCTGTTCTCAAGGGGAATGTTTTCAGCCTCTGTCCATTAAGACTGATGTTGGCTGTTGGTTTTGTATAGCTGCCCTTTATTATGTTGAGGAATTTCCCTTCTATACCTATTTTATTGAGAGTTTTTTTTTATCAGGAATGGGTGTTGGACTTTGTCAAATGCTTTTTCTGCATCAGTTGAGATGATCATGTGATTCTTTTTTTTTTTTTTATGTGGTGGATTACGTTGATTTATTTTCTAATGTTGAACCATCCTTGCATACCTGGTATGAATCCCACTTGGTCGTGGTGTATTATTTTTTTGATATGATGCTGAATTCTATTGGCTA
>NW_004444012.1:6232982-6262381 GCF_000243295.1 Trichechus manatus latirostris | reverse complement strand
CTAATGTTGAACCATCCTTGCATACCTGGTATGAATCCCACTTGGTCGTGGTGTATTATTTTTTTGATATGATGCTGAATTCTATTGGCTAGAATCTTGCATTCATGAGAGATATTGGTCTGTAATTTTCTTTTTTTGTGGTGTCTTCACCTGGTTTTGGTGTCAGGGTTATGCTGGCTTCATAGAATGCATTCAGAAGTATCCCTTCCTTTTCTATGTTTTGAAATAATTTGAGTAGTACTGGTGTAAGCTCTTCTCTGAATGTTTGGTAGAATTCTCCAGTGAAGCCATCTGGGCCAGGGCTTTTTTTTTGTTGGGAGTTTTTTTTTTTAATTACCTTTTCTATCTCTTCTCTTCTTATGGGCCTGTTCAGATTTTCAAGATCATTTATGTTAGTTTGGGGAGGTAGTATGTTTCTAGAAATTTGTCCATTTCCTCTAGGTTTTCCTATTTGTTGGAGTATAGTTTTTCATAGTACTCTATTACAATCCTGTTTATTTCAGTTGGGTCTGTTGTAATGTCCCCCATTTCATTTCTTATTTGAGTTATTTGCTTCCTCTCTTGTTTTTCTTTTGTCAGTTTAGCCAGTTGTTTGTCAGTTTTGTTGATCTTTTCCAAGAACCAACTTTTGTTTTTGTTGATTCTTTCTATGGTTTTTCTATTCTCTATTTCATTTAGTTCTGTTCTGATCTTTATTATTTCCTTTCTTCTGGTGGGTGTGAGCTTCTTTTGCTGTTCTGTTCTATTTGTTTGAGTTGTGTAGCTAATGTTTTGATTTTGCCCCTTTCGTCTTTTTTGATGCGTGCATCTATTGCTATAAATTGACCTCTGATCACTGCCTTTGCTGTGTCCAGAGGTTTTGGTATGATGTGTTTTCATTCTCATTTGATTGTACACATTTTTTTAATCGCATCTTTGATTTCTTCTGTTACCCAGTGGTTTTTAAGCAGGATGTTATTCAGTTTCCATGTAACCAATTTTTTTTTCTTGCTCTTCCTGTTGTTAATTTCTACTTTGATGGCATGTGATCTGAGATCTTTTGTATTATCTCAATGTTTTGGATTTTCTTGAGGGTTGCTTTGTGGCCTAAGATGTGGTCTATTCTGGAGAAAGTTCCATGTACATTGGAAAAGAATGTGTACTTTGCCACTGTTAGGTGGAGTGTGCCCCTTAGGTCTTCTGTATCTTTGTTGAGTTTCTTTCTAGATGTTCTGTTCTTTACTGAGATTGGTGTTTGTGGAACAGTCAGTTTCTCTTTTCAGTAGTGTTAGAGTTTGTTTTATGTGTTTTGGAGCCCTGGAGAACAGATTGAAGTTGTCAAGGATTTCATTTTACTTGGATCCACAATCAACACCCATGGAAGTAGCAGTCAGGAAATCAAAAGATACATTCCATTGGTCAAATCTGCTGCAAAAGATCTCTTTAAAGTGTTAAAAAGCAAAGATGTCACCTTGAAAACTAAGGTGCACCTGACCCAGGCTATGGTGTTTTCAGTCACCTCATATGCATGCAAAAGCTAGGCAACAAATAAGGAAGACTAAAGAAGAACTGATGCATTTGAATTATAGTGTTGGCAAAGAATATTAAATATACCATGGGCTGCCAAAAGAATGAACAAATCTGTCTTGGAAGAAGTACAGCCAGAATGCTCCTTAGAAGCAAGGATGGTGATACTTCGTCTTATATACTTTGGACATGTTATTAGGAGGGATCAGTCCTTGGAGAAGGACATCATGCTTGGTAATGTACAGGGTCAGCAAAAAAGAGGACGACCGTCAACGAGATGGATTGACACTGTGGCTGCAACAATGGGCGCAAGCATAACAACGAATGTGAGGATGGTGCAGGACCGGGTGGTGTTTCAGAACCAACTCAATAGGACCTAACAACAATGTGTGTGTGTGTATATATATATATATATATGTATATAGTTTAATAGTTATAATTCATAGTCAGAATATAGAAGTTTAGGCAGTGAAGGTGGGAGGAGAGCTCTAAAGGAAATGTCAGTGTTCGAGTAAAAAAAAGTTATTTGTATTATCTGTTTTGTATAACTTCTTGTATTATCTAAATGTTTCCTTTCGATTTTCCATATCTCCCTACCTATATTATAAGATGCTGGAGACCAGTGAGGCTATTCCAATAGTCTATACAAGAGAAAAATTAGGGCACTGGCCATGGGGCTAGAGAGAAGAGGATGCATACAAATGCCTGCAGGTGGGAGAATCCATGGAACTACTTTAGGTGCAGAGGAGGAGGTCTGCTCACCAGAAATATACAATCCAGCTAGTCATGGAAAACCAGAAGGAAACATTTAAATAATACACGGTGTTATATGACTAAATGCTATAACAAGTAGTAATAAAAATAACTGCTGTCATTTTCCTCCAACGGCACTAATCTTAACATCCGTAAATGTGTCCATTTTGGAATCGTGTGATAATATCTTCAACACCTTTGTATAATAAAATCTAAAATACACATCATAATGAAAAAGTATGTATATAAAAAATCATGAATCAGATACTGAAAACTTCAATTTCAGTGACAACTGGCCAGCCTTTACCTTACCAGAAAAAGATGTCTTCATTCTCCACAAGATTCATAACTGTAAGAAGATGCTGACTTCCTTGCATACTAAAGAGTGCCACCCTCCCCTCAGTTTTAAAGCTCTTTATCAAGAAGCCCTAAAACACTTCACACCCTTATGACCTCCTAGGGTGTAGCCTATCTTTGTTTATTTCAAGTTTCCTTCCTTTGTTGTATCCTCCCAGTCTTCCTTCTGAGACTGGTGCCAAACTGTGCTATGTACTTTGAACAGTCTGTCTTTACCTGCCTCCTTCTCCTTGCCTATTTTAAATACATCTCCTGATATTTTCCATAAAACCTTTTAGAATTGATTTGAGAAAATAAAATTGCTTTCTACAATCCTGCATGATTTGGTCCATTCTACATGTTTTGTGGTTGTTACTTGCCATTGAGTTGGCTCCTACTCAAGGACTCCAGGCAAGCCTAGACAAAACAGAACAAAAAATGTAGTTATTCTTGATATGTTCCGTGATTCTCTTCTTAACTGTGTATTTGCTTAATGTCTATATTTAGTTATCCAATCTTCCCAAGTTATTATAAAATCTCAATATTCATATGTATCAAATTTTCCCTGTATAATAACTTGCAAAGTGAGGTGTCCAATAGGTGCTTGTCAAATGTTATTTTATTATGGTGATGGTAGTTTATTACTTCAAAAGGAAGACTTTTAAGGTATATTTTGAATTTATATCTCTGGAGCACCTATCCATCCAAATGAATAAATGGCACTAGAAATTTTGTCATGCTTCTATCCAAATTCATAAACTAGATTCATATGTGATCCTAGTCTGTTTTTGCTTTCCATATATCTACAATGTCAAATTTCCTTGGAAATCACTTGAAATGTAACTCATTTAATTCTAACAATTTTCATCTCCTGGTTTTGCTCTTTTTCATCTCCTTCACTTCTGATATTGATCCTCTTTTTCTGAAAGCAGAAGTACTCAATAAAAGATAAAGAGAACCATCAGAAAACCATCAGAGCCATATAGAATTCATTAGTGAGCAATGTGTAAGCCAACCCTTCAAAGAATCCATCTCTGATAAACTCACAGAAGATATCTATATACCTATAGCCGTTGAGTCGATTCTGACTCACAGCAACCCTACAGAACAGAGCAGAACTGCCCCACAGGTTTTCCAAGGAGTGCCTGGTGGATTCAAACTGCTGAACTTTTGGTTACCGGCAGAGCTCTTAACCACTTTCCCACCAGGTCTCTGATATCTAGATACGGAAGCATTAATTCATTAATTCCTTGAGCTATTTATTTTATATGCCAGACTCAGTACTAGAGATACTGAGCTGAAAATAATGCAGTTATTGACTTCAAGGAGCTTACAGTCTAGTGAAGGTGTAAATCACAAATGTCCATCACCATGGTAAATGCTATAAGAGTTATGAATAAAGTGCTATGGGAGCAATTGATTCTGCCCAATAGAAAATAGAGGATTAACAGTAGGTGAGCTACTGTAAGGCATTATTATGAAACACAAACAAGAACAATGAAATGAAAATCTGTCCTTGAAAATGACTTAACCTATGCGTTCTAGGAGAGTGTGAATAGGAAAAAAAAAATGCTGACGGTTGTTCATTTGTGTAACTTTAACTTCCTCTGAGCCAATTCAAGTAAAGAGACATCTGACAAATGTTTGGGGTTTTTTGTACACATTTATGTTATGACAGGTTGGAATGCTGAAGATGAAACCTTAACAGGATGAAGCTCTCACAACCACTCCCCAACCTTCACCCTATTCACCAACACCCATCTTCATTTCCCCTGGGAAAATATCTAATACCACACACTGACCCAATGGATGTTTATATAGTTGGCTTGTTTATTTTCAGTCATGTTTTGTTGTGATTATTCATTGTACAGGCCCTTTTGGCTTATTTCAGCAACCTCCTAATTGGTACCTAAATACTCTGAGAAAATAACCTTTCACTTAACACACTTTGTTTTGATTCCCAGCTCAGGAGCTGACTGTGGTTGCCTTTCGTATTAATTTGAAATGTCCAAGGCCACCTGTCCTGGTTCTCATCTCATTGATCCCAGTGTAGCTTCAATGGGCCTTCCAAAGCTGAGTTTCTCGTCTCTTCTGAATACATACGAAAATTCTATACTGGACTTATTTTTTGTTGTGTTTATTTTATTCCAAAAAAATATTCTTAGGTTCATAGTGTATGTGCTGAATATCAAATTAAGAAAACAGGGCTTTGCTGTCTAAGATTTCTTTTATCTTCCCAAAACATCTAGTATTGTATGCTCAACTATGCTGACAGGTAGAAATTACCTGTTGCCTCTCAAAAAAATCTGAGGGAAGCTCATATGAACCCGAGTCAGCACAGACAATTTAAAACAATAATTTAGAAAGGCATAAAACAATTAATATGAAGAAGACTTAATCAATGATTTCAAATCAGATATATTGGAGTTGGAAGTTTACATGGGTTCTCCATATACCGCCACAGTAATCCTCAAGTGCAAAGACAAAAATACTAAACTGCCATTTTTGGTTCATTTTTAAATTAAAACAAGTGTTCATTGTAGAAAATTAAAACTATATAGAAAAATAGTACACAGTGAAAGTGAGGACCTACAATCCCACTTACCTCAAAGAGGACCAATAGTAACACGTTAGAATATATAATTTCAGATCCTTTTCTGTATATTTACACATACACACAAACATGCCTACACACACATAATAAACACAAGTTTTATGTATTATTCTGTTACTTCCTTTTTAATATGCCACAAAAAAAATCAAACCCATTGCTGTCAAATCGATTCTGACTCATGGCGGCCCTATAGGGCAGAGTAGAACTGCCCCATAGGGTTTTGAAGGAGCATGTGGTAGATTCGAACAGCTGACCTTTCGGTTAGCAGCTGAATGCTTAACCACTGCACCATGAGGGTTTCACAGTATGACACTAGCATTTATCATATTAGTGTTCCTTCTTTTTAATGGTTATGTAGCATTTTGTAATGTGAGTATATTAGAATTTATTTATTTCTCTCTATAAATGGGCATCAATTATTGATTGTTTCCAGATTTTGTTTATTCTTTCTATTAAAAACAATGCTGCAGTGATCATCCTTGTATACTTAGCTTTGGGCTTAAAGCTGAAGAGTTCGCTTAGAAAGTTATATAAGCGAAATTACTATGTCAAAGAGAATGCACATTTTAAATAATAAAAGATAATGCCAACTTGTCCTCCGAAAAATACTCTACCTCTTTTTACCAATTATTTTCCAACCAGTTGTATATGACAGTCTGTTTCTCCATATGCTTACCAAAAGTAGATATTAACAATTGTCTTAGGCTGGGTTCTCCACAGAAGGAAAACCAGCAAAGTGCATAAACATCTATATAAAGAAATTTATATCGAAGAAATGGCTCACATGGTTGTAAAGGTTGGAACTTCCCAAATCTCCGGAGGCTTCGCCTGATTCATGTAGCTGCGGGGGCTGGCAAACCCAAGATCGGCAGGTGAGACAGCAGGGCTCTTGCTCACAGGTTGTGAAGACTGATGAATCCCAAGATTGGTAGGCAAGACCGCAGGTAAGCTGGTAGCTCAAGACCCAAGAACCAAAGGCCAGATGAACAGGAACCAGCTACAGGATCCAGAATGAGCAAAAGCCCTGGAGTCTTGCCAGAAAGCCCACTTATATGTTCGATGTAGGCCACACCCCCAAGGAACCTCCCTTTCAACTGATTGGCTACTCACAGCAGATCTCATCATGGAGGTGATCACATTGTATCAGATCTCAAGATGGAAGTGTTCACATCATCATGTGACTACCAAATTACATCATAACTGCCAAACCACTGAGAATTACGGCCCAGCCAATTTGACAAATAACCTTAACGATCACAACAATCTTAAAATTTTGCTAGTGTGACGTCCCCAAAATGGTGCCTTATTGTTGGTTTATTTTGCATTTCCCTAATCAGTAGGTTTAATTTCATTCATGTTTCTTTTCTCTAATTAATCCATTTCTCATTAATCTCTTTTTGCCTCAATTTCTTTAGCTGAAGTATAGGAACAGTTTATCCTTCTCACAAGACTGTTGTCAAGTCAGTGGCATGAAAACACTCATTTATTAAACACTATTATGAATGGGTCACTATCTTTTCTAAGAAAAATAATAGACAAAAGATAAAAGTATAGTTTAGAAGGGCTTTTCATAAGTTTCTTTCCTGTATTTGATATTCTATTTTTACTTGTGTGGTTTAAAAATTTGCTATTTCTCCAGGCACATGGAAACACTGTATACAATGCATTCTGACTAGTAATAACGATACACATACTTTGGGGAGAAATTCAATGGAACTACTTCTGTTCTATTACTATAAAATGTACATTTGTCCACAGTGTTCCCCTAGCAAAGCTTCCCCAACATAAAAGTGTTAAATAAAACCAGCATTATTTCTAAAAGTAATATGAGACAGTACCTAATTTTCTCATCGCCCAAACTAGTAATAGAGAATACCTCTCTAGATAAAAATAAATGGGCGAATGCTGCTGAACTCTTTTATTTGAAAGTGTGGTACATGTTCTCTTCTGGAGGAGGATGTGAAGATAATCATAATAGCTAACATTTATTGGGTGCTTATTGCATCAGAGAGTTTGTTAAATGTGCTTTACACATGTTAATGCTAACCTCACCAAAATTCCCTGAGATAGGTACCGTTAGTGTCATCCCTATTTTAGTGACGAGGGAATGAAAGCACATGGAGTTTAAATAACTTGCTTGAGATCTCATAGCCAAAAAGTGGTAGAGTCCTCATTCAAACTCATGTCATCTAGTTCCAGAGGTCCCACTCTTAACCACTACACTGTGCTCCTATAACCACTGTTGGACTAAAATAGTAACAGCGGAGAAACGGATTTTAAGGAAAAAGACAGGACCAAGGACAGAAAAGAAAGGAGGGATAAGAGAAGCCTATTTTCAAGTCTCTTCCAGTTAAATTGCCTCCTGCTAAAGTATAATGTTCCCCAGGGGCCAAGATGGTGGAACAGTCAGATGTTTCCTGTGGCACCTCTTACAACAAAGACCTGAAAAAACAAGTGAATCGATCATATCTGACAATCTAAGAGCCCTGATCATCAAAGACAAAGTTGAGGAGTCCAACTGAGTGGCAGGGGGAGGGAGAGAGAGTTCAGAAGCAGCAAAGAAGTGCCAGTCTTGAGCTAGCCCTGTGGGCTGGATCGGCTGGAGCATGCGGGTAGAGGCGAGCAGTAGCACTTGGGACACATTGCAGCATGTCGGGAGACACCGGGTGGTGGGGAGTCTGCATAAGCCTCCGAAGCCAGTGGGAAGCAGCGCTGGATCTGCGAAAGTTAAGTGCAAGCATCTAACCTACCACGTGGGATCAAAATCACCCCTCCATCTCTGGGACTTTCGTAGCGGGGAAGTGCCACTTTCCCCTCACTCACCCCCTTCCCTTCTCTGCTCTGATACCAGTCCAGCAGTATTTAACAACTGCGGCGCCCCCTAAGCAAGAAATAGGAGCATCTAGTGCTGCTATAACAGAAATATCACAAGAAGATGGCTTTAACAAAGAGAAGTTTATTTCCTCACAGTCCAGTAGGCTACAAGTCCAAATTCAGGGTGTCAGCTCTAGGGGAAGGCTCTCTCTGTTGGCTCTGCAGGAAGGTCCATGTCATCAGTCTTCTCCTGGTCTGGGAGCGTCTCTGCGCAGGAACTTCAGGTCCAAAGGATGCGCTCTGCTCCTGGCCCTGCTTTCTTGGTGGTATGAGGTTCTCATGTGTCTCTGCTTGCTTCTTTTATATTTCAAAAAAGATTGGCTTAAGACACTATCCAATCTTGTACACCTCATCAGTATAACTGCCGCTAATCCGTCTTATTAGATCATAGTGATTGAATTTACAACACATAAGGAAGTCACATCAGATTACACAATAGTACACAGTTATATAATACTGGGAATCATGACCCAGCCAAGTTGACAGATATTTTGGGGGGACACAATTCAATCCACGACAGCACCCAAACCAGTCTCATGGCTTTAGGGAAAAAAAGAAAAACTGCCAACTCCCCTAAGCCAGGTACTCAGGACTAACCACGTGCAAACTAGTCTCACCACACCCCCTAAACCAGGAACTACGGGCAGGCACTGCCCCTTTACCTAGGCGTAAGCATAAGGGGTCCACAGACTTGGAATGCCCTTCACTCCTGCCTAGACCTATATGGGCCCATTCAACAGCGTAGGCCCTCATTAGCATAGAACAACAGGGTGTATGCCTGAAGCCTATTTTCAGCTGCAACAGCCAAGGGGGAGTGGCAGATTCGAGAGATTTGACACCGCTCTGCTCGTTAAGCAGGGTCCTCACCCACCCACATCAGGGGCCCGAGGACTGATGGTTTCACCCATTCCACCTAGCCACCCACAACAGGGGTCTGAGAATAAGTGGTGCTGCCCAGTCCTTACAGCCAACAGCATTGGGTGCCCAAAGTCTGGCTGCAAAACCCACCACCGACGTGCTCTAGGGGCCAGGGACCTGCCTTCCATCTAGGCACTCGGGCAGCCATCAGCTCCCTACCTTGCTCAGTAAGTTGCCTCCTACTGCAGCCAGATACCTGTGCCTGCTCCAATCACCCCCACATAGCCCTGCCTGTCTAGGACTGTAGGTGAGAATCTGCACCACACACTCAGTGACTGATGGCCTGGACACCCGAGCTGAATCCTCACAAGAAAAGTAAACACACTCCTGGGCTCATACACTTAGTAGCAGCTTTACCCACCTGATGACAGAACGTGAGAGCTTCAAAGACGTCAATAACCAAATTAGCTCACACACCCAGACTATTTGGGCATATGAAAACAAAACAAAACAAAAAGCTAGAAGACAGTAAGCAAACATACAATAAATAAATATAATAATTTATTGATGGCTCAGAGACAACAGTCAGTATCAAATCACATAAAGAAGCAGGTCAAGATGACTCCAGCAAGTGATCAAAACAAATAACCAGGAAACATTCTGGAGGAAGAGAAGGTCTTGGAATTACTGGAGTTAGAATTCAAAAGATTAATATTCAAGAGATCAGGGAGAATCAGGCAAAACTCCGACCAAGCCAAGGAACACACAGACAAAGCAATAGAAGAATTCAGGAAAGCTATACAAGAACAGAAACAAATTTCACAGGCTGCTATAAACCACAGGGAGACAGCAAATAGAAATATGAAAGATTAACAATAAAATTTCAGAATTAGACAGCTCAATAGAAGGTTATAGGAGCAAAATTGAGGCAATGGAAGTCAGAATTAGTGGGAGTCAAATAAAGTCCTTGACACCAATTTATTTGAGGAAAAATCACATAAGGGAATTTTAAAAAATGAAGAAACTCTAAGAATTATGTGGGACACTAAAAAAAAAAAAACCTTTTGAGTCGATTCCGACTCATAGCAACCCTATAGGACAGAGTAGAACTGCCCCACAGAGTTTCCAAGGAGCATCTGGTGCATTTGAACTGCTGACCTTTGGTTAGCAGCTGTAGCACGTAACCACTATGCCACCAGGGCTACCAGAACAGAGGGGAATAACAGAAAATACAGAGAGAACTGTTGAAGATTTGCTGGCAGAAAACTTCCCTGAAATCGTGAAAGATGAGACAACATCTATCCAAGAAGCTCATTGAACTCCACACAGGGCGGATCCCAAAAGAAAATCACCAAGGCATATTATAATCAAACTTACCAAAACCAAAGATAAAGAGGGAATTTTAAGAGCAGCTAGGGATAAATGAAAAGTCATCTACGAAGGAAAGTCAGTAAAACTGAGCTCTGACTAGTCAGCAGAAACCACACAGGCAAGAAGGCAATGGGATGACATATATAAAGCCTTAAAGGAAAAAAATTGCCAGCCAAGAATTATATATCCAGCAAAACTGTCTCTCAAATATGATGGCAAGATTTTAGGGCATTTCCAGATAAACAGAATTTTAGGGAATTTGTAAAAACCAAACCAAAATTACAAGAAATATTAAAGGGAGTCCTCTGGATAGAGAACCATCAATATCAGATAACAACCCAAAACTAGAACACAGGTCAGAACAACCAGATATCAACCCAGATAAGGAAGTCGCAAAGATAAGTCAAAGCTAAAACATTGAAAATAGGGAAACAGACATCAATATGTAAATGATGACAACATTAAAACAAAAAAGAGGGACTAAATAATGTAGTCACAGAACTTTCATATGGAGAGGAAGTTAAGGCCATAACAAGAAATAAAAGATTGGTCTGATATCAAGAAATCAAAGACTGGTTTAAACTTAGAAAAATCAAGGTAAATTTTAAGGTAACCACAAAGGAAACTAACAAATCTACCCATTAAAATAAAAAAGAAGAAAAACATAAAGACTCAGCAAATAAAAAATCAACAATAATGAAAAAGATGAAAAGAAAATACATAATGAAAAACGACCCAGCACAGAAAATTAGGTGGACCAAAGAAACTGTCAACACCAAAAACAAAAAAAAACAAAACAAAATTGCAGCAGTAAACTCATACCTATCAATAATTACACTGAATGTAAATGGACAAAATGCATCAATAAAGGGACAGAGAGGGCAGAATGGATTAAAAAAAACACGATCCATCTATATGCTGCCTACAAGAGAAACACCTTAAACTCAAAGACACAAACAAAAACTCAAAAGATGGAAAAAAATATATCAAGCAAACAACAACCAAAAAAGAGAAGGAGTGGCAATATTAATCTCTGACAAAATAGACTTGAAAGCAAAATCCACTATAAAGGATAAGGAAGGACACTATATAATGATTAAAGGGTCAATACGCCAGGAGGACATAATCATAATAAATATATACACACCCAATGACAGGGCTCCAAAATACACAAAAAAAACTCTAACAGCACTGAAAAGAGAAATAGCTCTACAATAACAGTAGGAGACTTCAACACACCACTTTCAGTGAAGGACAGAACATCTAGAAAGAAACTCAGTAAAGACATGGAAGATCTAAATGCCACAATCAACCAACCAATTTGACATCAAAGACATATACAGAACACTCCACCCAACAGCAACCAAATATACTTTCTTTCCAACACACATGGAACGTTCTCCAGAATAGACCACATATTAGGCCACAAAAAGCCTTAACAGAATCCAAAACATTGAAATATTACAAAGCTTTTTTTCTGACCATGAAGCCATAAAAGTAAAAATAGCAAGGAAAAAAAATCAGAACGATGGAAACTTACCAATGCTTTGCTCAAAAACTACTGGGTTACAGAAGAAATCAAGGACAGAATAAAGAAATTCATAGAATCAAATGAGAATGTAAATGTATCTGTCTTAGACTGGGTTCTCTAGAGCAGCAAAACCAATAAAGCACATAAATACATATATAGAGAGATATTATATCAAGGAAATGGCTTATGTGGTTGTAGAGGCTGTAATGTCCCAAGGCCATGGGTCAGGATAAAGGCTTCTCCTGATTCACATAGCCACAGGGGCAGGTGAACCCAAAATCGGCAGGTTGGAGAGTAGGGCCGTCGCACACAGGCTGTGATGATTGACAAATCCCAAGATCGGCAGGCAAGACCGCAGGTAAGCTGCTAGCTTAATCCCAAGAACCGCAGGTCAGACAAAAAGGAGCCAGTTGCAGAATCCAGAAAGAGCAAAAGCCCCCAAGCCTTGCCAGAACATCCACCCACACTCGATGCAGTCCACACGTCCAAGGAAACTCCCCTTCGACCAACTGGCTACTCACAGTGGATCCCACCATGGGGGTGATCACATATCAGATCTTGACAGGGAAGTTACCACAACATCACACAACTGCCAAAAACACTGAGAATCATGGCCTAGCCAAGTTGACACACAATCTTAACCATCACAACATCTTACCAGATTCTCTGGGACACAGCAAAAGCAGTGCTCAGAGGTCAATTTATAGAAATAAATGCACACATCCCAAAAGAAGAAAGATTCAAAATCAAAACATTAACCCTACAACTCGAACAAATAGAAAGAGAGCAGCAAAAGAAGCCCTCGGGCACCAGAAGACAGGAAATAATAAAGATTAGAGCAGAAATAAATGAAATAGAGAATAGAAAAGCAATTGAAAGAGTCAACAAGACCAAAAGCTTGTTCTTTGAAAAGATCAACCAAATCAATAAACCATTGGCCAAACTGACAAAAGAAAAACAGAGAAAGCAAATAACCCAAATAAGGAATGAGATGGGTGATAACAATACAGACCCAACTGAAATTAAAAGGATCATAACAGAATACTGTGAAAAATTGTACTCCAACAAATTTGAAAACCAAGAGGAAAATGGACAAATTTCTAGAAACACATTGTCTTAGTTATCTAGTGCTGTTGTAACAGAAATACCACAAGTGGATATTTTTAACAAACAGAAGTTTATTCGCTCACAGTCTTGTAGGCTAGAAGTCCAAATCCAGGGCACCAGCTCCAGGGGAAGGCTCTCTCTCTCTGTCAGCTCTGGATGTAGGTCCTTGCCATCAAACTTCCCTTGGTCTAGGAGCTTCTCTGGCAGGAACTGCAGGGTCCAAAGGACGCACTCTGCTCCCGGCACTGCTTTCTTGGTGGTATGAGGTCCCTAAGTCTCTCTGCTTGCTTCTCTCTTTTATGTATCAAAAGAGATTGGCTTAAAACACAATTTAATCTTGTAGACTGAGTCCTGCCTCATTATCATAACTACCATTAATCCCATCTCTTTAACATCATAGAGATAGGATTTACAACACACAGCAAAATCACTTGAGATAACAAAATGGTGGACAGTCACACAATACTGGGAATCATGGCCTAGCCAAATCGATACACATATTTTTGGAGTACACTATTCAATCCATGACATTCTGTACTTTGGTCCCCCAAAATTCATGTCCTTGCCACATGTAAAACACATTGACCTCATCATATCATAGCAAAAATCTTAAATCAACTCTGAGTCCAAAATACAAAAATTCTTCCTCATCTGTGAAATCTAGAATACAAGTTATCTGCTTCCAAAGTACAACAGTGCAAGTAGAATGGTGCAAGGTAGACAGTTCCATTATAAACGGGAGAAATTGGAGGAAATGAAGGCATAACAGGCACCAAGAAAATTAGCAAAACACATTACATTAGCCCTCAAAGCTTGACAATAATCCTCTGTTCTCTGAGACCATTCACACAATAGCCCTGCCCTCCAGACTCTAGGTATTGGCCACACTCTCCAGATTCTGAGTGGAGGCCCCTTGGCCCTGGGCTTCAGCTCTGCCTTCCAGGCTCACTGGAACAGCAACTCTGCTCCCTCGTCTTTAGGCAGCCCATTCTCCTAGTCCACATGAGTGGTGACTCCACCCTTAGAAACTCCAGACATTGTAGCCATACAGTTTGAGACTGAGTAGTTCTGCTTCCTGTGTTCCTTGTGTCTTCAGCTTCTGCTTCCTGGTTCCTTGATCTCTCAGTCCCTCAGGCCTCGCCGTCCACATCTGCCCTGCTGGGGCAGGTGTTCCAAAGCTCTTCAGCTCCACCAGTAACTGCCTGGAGACACTCCACTCTGCCAGGAAACTTCAGCCGGAAGGCACTCAGCTGTCTTGCTCTGTGGGTAGGCAAGCCTAGCTCCAGCGATAAGCACCCAGAGGCACCCCACTCCACCAGGAAGCCTCCTGTGCACTTGGCTCTCTCACTCTGTGGGTCAGCTCCAGTGCCATCTTGTGCTGGTCTCCTGGTTCTACTGCTGCCGGTTCTCTGCTGCTTCTTTTCGTCTGTGCCATCTCCAGTGTAACAACTCTCCTCATTTTCTTCTCAGTCCTCTATCCATTCAAAGTTTCAAAACCCCTTCCACATTTTAGGTATCTGTTAGAGCATCACCCGACTCCTGGTACCAAATTCTGTCTTAGTTATTGTCATGGTTTGAATTATATACCCCCAAAAATGTGTGTATCAATTTGGCTGGGCCATGATTCCCAGAATTGTGTGGTTGGCCTCCATTTTGTGACTGTAATTTTATGTTAAAGAAGATTAGGGTGGGATTGTAACAGCACCTTTACCCAGGTCACATCCCTGATCCAACGTAAAGGGAGTTTCCCTGGGGTGTGGCCTACACCACCTTTTATCTCTCAAGAGATGAAAGGGAAGCAAGCAGGGAATTGGGGACCTCATACTATCAAGAAAGCAGTGCCCAGAGCAGAGCGCGTCCTTTGGACGGGGGTTCCTGCACAAAGAAGCTCCTAGTCCAGGAGAACACAGAAGAGAAGAAGGCCGACAGAGAGAAAAAGGCTTCCCCTGGAGCTGACGCCCTGAATTTGGACTTTTAGCCTACTTTGACTGTGAGGAAATAAACTTCTCTTCGTTAAAACCATCCACTTGTGGTACTTCTGTTAGAGCAGCACTAGAAGTTTATTTGCTCATAGCCTAGTAGGCTAGAAGTCTGAATTCAAGGCACCAGCTCCAGAAGGTTCTCTCCCTCTCCATTGGCTCCGGAGGAAGGTCCTTGTCATCAATCTTCCCTTGGTCTAGGAACTTCCTGGTTCCAAAGGACACGCTCTGCTCCTGGCGCTGCTTTTTGGTGGTATGAGGTCCCCAAGTCTCTCTGCTCGCTTCTCTCTTTTGTATCTCGAAAGAGATTGGCTTAAGACACAACTAATCTTGTAGATTGTGTACTGCCTCATTAACATAACTGCCATTAATCCTATGTCTTTAACATCATAGAGACAGGATTTACAACACACAGGAAAATCACATCAGATGACAAATGGTGGACCATTACACAATACTGGGAATCATGGCCTAGCCAAATTGATACACATATTTTTGGGGGACACAATCCAATCCATGACACATACTACCTGCCAAAGCTAACACAAACCAAGGCAGAAAAACTAAATAAACCTATAACAAAAGAAGAGATTGAAGAGGTAATAAAAAACAACTCTCAACAATAACCAAAAAGCCCTGGCCCTGACGGCTTCACTGGAGAATTCTACCAAACTTTCAGAGAAGAGTTAACACCAGTACTACTAAAGGTATTTCAGAGCATAGAAAAGGATGGAATACTCCTGAACTCATTCTATGAAGCCAGGATAACCCTAATACCAAAGCCAGGTAAAAACACCACAAAAAAAGAAATTTACAGACCAATATCCCTCATGAACACAGACACAAAGTATAATGTTCCTATCTGACTACCCCGGTAGCCGTTACAACCCTTAAAGTATTCAAATCAAAGAAATCAAAGAGATATTAGAATACATCAGTGTAGCTATTTTTATCTCACTAGAAACTACTCTGGCTAAGTTGAGTTTTTTTAAATGAGGAGTTCAAGGTGACAGTTCCGAGGCATCTCATTCCATAGAGGACAGGAATGCATTGGGCCTCAGGTTCAGCGAGAATTGTCAATTTAAAAGATGGGTCTGTATTTCTCCTGTACTTCTGTGTCTGCTTTTTTCTCCCACTTCTACTATTTCCACAGGTTAGAGGCTGATATTAGTTTTTTAATTCCAGTTCTGAAAGTCCCGGGTAAGACTCATATTGGCCCAGCTTGTAGTACTATGCCTGGACCCATAAATATTATCCATGGGGAGGGTCAAATTTTAGTAATTTGAATGGTGAGTACTGTGATTCCATTATAATCAACATAGGTTATGGAGTTGAAGTGGGGAGCAGTTCCCCTCCCCCCCCAAAAAAGTACACGTATATGTATCTACTACAGAAATAATTTAGCCCAAGTCCTTCATTTAACAGATGATGAAGGCGACGTGAGGCTCACCTCTCTCTCCAGCCACAGCCCCTCCGCTGCCCCCGTGCCCATGAAGGGCCCCTTCCCCACCCGCCGCACCCTGCAACACCTGGGCCAGGGTGACATGGTGGTCAACGACTCGGTGAAGTCCACTATGAATCCTTTCCCAGGAATTTCAGAACTGGAAGGTGAATTACAACACGCACGGGAAGCTGGGCAAGACGCCAGGAAATGTGTGGTGTTTTCAACAAACCTCTCAGATCCAGTATAAAAATCCTGGGGTGCTGATCACGATGTCTGAGAACATGACGCTGTCACTATTCCTGTGGTTCTGTTTAGAGGCTGGGGAGCAGGTCCTGGTGGATGTGGAGACCAAGACCACTAAGGAAATCATGGTGAGCATTAAAAAAAAAAAAAAAAAAAATCGTGGGGAAGAGCGAAAAAATCCCTGAGAAAGAGGAGCAGGCGAGAAAGCAGCTCTGTCACCCCGCCCACTTTGGCGCCCAGAAGTGTCGCCTCTGCGGGAGCGCGCATCTCTGAAGTGGGAGGGCAGTTACCCTGCCCAGCCCTGGGGCCATTATGCAAGGTGTGAGGGGAAATACAAAGTAACTCGAAATCCAGTGCCCAGGACAGCAGCCTTGGCCTCTGGGCCTGGGGATTGGGCCTGACCACGGGGAGCTTGGTATGGGGTTCCCTTGGCCACAGGGAAGCCCCTGATCCTGTCTGTCCCCAGAGAGACTCTGGATATCTGTTTACGATAAAGCGTCTCTTTTACACACCTGTGAAAAAGGACGTTGGGGAGGGGGGAGGAGGGACTGCAGCTGAGCTGCTAAATGAACACCCCTACCCCATTGTACCAATTAAATGCTTCTTCATTTAGCAGTGGGGTGCTGTCTGGTCTCAGAGGCAAAGGAGGAAGGCCTGCATGAGGACAGGGCTTTGGGAGGGGAGGCTGTATGGCCAGCTTGTACACTCCCCTGTCTGGATTCCTCTACCCTTTCCTGGCCTCTTTGGCCTCATGTCTTGTTCCAGACCCTGCTCTGGAGAACTGAGAGCTGTGAGGATGAGTCTGGCCAGAGCCTTGTCTGTGGCTGGCAGTGTGGACACTCCACCATTCAGACCTTTTGGGCATTTTTCAGAAATCCAAAGGCAGCCCTTTGTACAGTGCTCACCTTCTAAACCAAAGCAGTCCAACCCTTTCCTCCCGGCTGCCCGGCTGTGGGTGTGCCAGGGACGGAGGAACCTGTGGTGCAGACAGACCAGCCTCACTCAGGGACGCGTCCCTTGGCAAGTCAGCCACAGTCAGCCACTGCTCCCCTTAGCTTGTGCTCATTAGGATGGTTTCTAGACCAAGGAGGAAAGGAGAAGGTGCTGCCTCAAGACCTGCCCTGAGCGATGGGGTCTGAGGCTACTGCTCAGCTCTCTGGGTTCAGGCAGTCCTTGGTTAAGGCTGGAAGAGTGTGTGATGCACTCCTCAGTGTCTTCCTAGCACTTCTTTCCTCTTAGGACACAGTGATATTGCTGTCACTTTAGTTATGCATTGAATTGTGTCCCCCCAAAATATGTGTCAACTTGGCTAGGCCATGATTCCCAGTATTGTGTGATTGTCCACCATTTTGTCATCTGAGGGGATTTTCCTGTGGTTGTAAATCCTGCCTCTATGATGTTAATGGGATAGGATTAGTGGCAGTTATGTTAATGAGGCAGGACTCAATCTCCAAGATTAGACTGTGTTTTAAGCCAATCTCTTTTGAGGTATAAAAGAGAGAAGTGAGCAGAAAGGCAGGGGAACCTCATACCACCAAGAAAGCAATGCCAGGAGAATAGCGCGTCCTTTGGACCCGGGGTCCCTGCACTGAGAAGCTTCTCAGCCAGGGGAAGATTGATGACAAGGACCTCCCCCAGAGCCGACAAAAAGAGAAAGCCTTCCTCTAGAGCTGGTACCCTCAATTTGGACTTCTAGCCTCCTAGACTCTGAGAGAATAAATTTCTCTTTGTTAAAGCCATCCACTTGTGGTATTTCTGTTATAGCAGCACTAGATGACTAAAAAATGCTAGTTTCAGGCTTCAGGAGGCACAGTCAGAGCCCTCTAGGGCCACTGTAAGAACAGGTTTACTTAGTTAAGAGAGAAGGACCAGCCGGACCACAAAGACGTGGAGACTCAGTCAAGACTTTACCTTATGGGACACAGCAACGCATTGGAAAAGGAATTTAAAAAGAATCAGCGTCAACGGTCCAAATGTCCATCAACAACAGATGAATGGATAAACACAATGTGGTACATACATACAATGGACTGTTACTCAGCTGTAAAAAGAAATGAAGTTTTTGGACGTGCTACAACATGGATGAACTTTGAAAACATGCTTAATGAATTAAGTCAGACACAAAAGGGCACATATTGTATGAAATATCTAGGCAAGTATATAGAGACTTCAGTTTATTAGTAGTTATTAATAACCACAAGGGTAGGTGGGAGGGAGGAGAAAAAGGGGATTCATTGCTTAGGGGACATTGAGTTTCTGTTCAGGATGATGGAAAAATTTGGAAACAGATAATGGTGATGGTTGTACATGATAAACATAATGTCACAGAATTATACATGGGAAGAATGTTGAAATGGCAGATGTTTTGTTACATGTATATTTACCACAATCAAAACCAAAAAAGGATCAGGATGGTGGGGCTGAGAATCAAAAGGGCAGGCTGAAGTGTTCATTCTTCTGTGGTCTGGAGCCTTGGTCACATCCTGAAAGCTCCAGATTGTTTCCTTATCTATAAAATGGGAATGAAGGCATTGTCTGCCACACGGGGAGTGGGCCAGTGAAATTCTAGGACACTAGAATGTGTTTATATAAATGGTGGAGATTATTTTGATGCTAGGAAAAAAAAAAGGATGATGAAACCGAGGCTCAGAAAGTATGGGTAGGTTGACCAAGGCTCGTGAGCAAGCCAGAACCGGATCCGGGGTCTACTGAATGGTCTTTGATTTCACAGACATTTGTTGGGCGTTCACTGTGTGTGGGACCTGGTTTCAGGTGCTCAGGCTGGTTACTACAGTATGCAACAGCAACTGTACTGCTTCTTTTCACGACACTGCTTCTTAGATCAAAACAGACTGTCTTCTGATCCCCCTTCTCTTAAATAGCTTCTTGTTTTCACTGACCTACGTTATTGGAAGCAATGAAAAAAATGTCATTTCCTCTTCCTCTTCATTGCTTTCCCACCTGCCCATGGATTCTGATGGTGTTGTTGGGTGCTTCCCTGTCAGTTCCAACTCACAGTGACCCCATGCGGCAGAGTAGAACCGCCCCATAGGATTTTCTTGACTGTAATCTTTATGGAAGTAGCTTGCCAGGTCTTTCTCCCACAGACCTGCTTGGTGGGTTGGAACTGCCAACCTTTTGGTTAAACGTTGTGCTTCCAGGGCTCCTTGATTCTGACATCAAAACAAAACAAAACAAAACAACCCAAACCCGTTGCTGTCGAGTTGACGCCAACTCATAGCGACCCCATAAGACAGCATAGAACTGCCCCATAGGGTTTCCAAGGAGGGGCTGTTGGATTTGAACTGCCAACCTTTTGGTTAACAGCCTGGGCTCTGACATTAGCATTTCTGAAATCCATGTGAAGAGTGGTAGCTCTGGTAGACACACAGCCCCAAGACATGCACTTAACATTCAGAAAGCTTTTGAATGGCTGGAGATATTTTCACCCTACCGAGTCACATTTTAAGTGGAGAGGAAAAAATAAACACCTTGACTTAGTAGTAATGGTGCCCCATTTACTACTTTGATTGGTGGGGAAGGAACATTTATATGCAAAGATTGGAAATTATTCAGGAAGTATTTTCCCAAGAGGGAACGAAAATAAAAGGATGAACGCTAAATTTAGCCTTGGTTTATAGCAAGACATCAATGTTTTGCTTGTTAGCTATATGACCTTTGGAAGTTCACTGAATTTCTCTGTGACTTAGTTTCCTAATTTGTAAAATATGAGTGGGAACTAGACAATCTCTATCGAATTTATAACTCCTAGAGGACCGGGCCGTATTTCCTTCTGTTGTATATAGGGTCTCTATGAGTTGGAAACAGCTCATCGCACCTAACAACACAACAGCCTTCCTACGTTCTTAGAAGGATTTGAAAGCCAATGAAATATAAAATCTATTAAACCCGTTGCTATGGAGTTGATTCCGACTCATAGTGACCCTACAGGACAGAGTAGAAATACTCCATAAAGTTTCCAAGGCTGCAATCTTTCTGGAAGCCTACTGCTAACGTTTTTCTCCTGCAGAGAAAATTGTCTCCTAACCAACCTTTTGGTTAACAGCTGAATGCTTAACCACTGCACCACCAGGGTTCCTTATAAAATCTATTCCAGTGTCAAAATTCTACCCTTTTAGGCGAGCAAGTGGTTCAACTCTGCTTTATTCAGAGGTAAATAGTCCTGCATTTTACGATTTGTGCACAGATTCTAGATAATGATGTTCATTAAACCAAACAGGTTTCTGTGAAAACAAGGTGCTTTGTCTCTCAATCCTAGAATTATGATGGGCTGTTGCTATGGTTTTTAAAATATGTATTTAGATAGCCGAAAACATCTCACACTGGCCTCATACGGAAAAATGTCACCCCTCCACACTGCTTCTTTTGCCCCTCGTCCACATTAGAAGGATAAGATGTGGTATGGATATGTATATGCATATTATTCAGAGTTCTTCACACTTTTCACTCCACGAAAATCTAAGAAAAGAAGAACGGGAAGGAAAGGCATTTCTTTTTTGCTCACTGGATGACACCAGTATGCCTACCTGATTAATTTTTTTAGGCCTGCTTTGATTTCTTTAAGACCCAGCACATAGGTCAGTATATATATTGGAGCCCTGGTGGCCCAGTGGCTAAGAGCTCAGCTGCTAACCAAAAGGTTTGCAGTTTGAATCCACTAGCCGCTCCTTGGAAACCCTATGGGGCAGTTCTACTCTGTCCTATGGGGTCACTGTGAGTCAGAATCAACTCAACAGCAACGGGTTTTTATATGTGTGTGTGTGTGTGTGTGTGTGTGTGTGTGTGTATATTTTGGCTGATAACAGAACATTTTAGTATTGAATTCTGTAAAAAAAGATCTTGGACCTGGCATTCCCACGCTGCCTTGTGTTCTCTTGACTACTGGGAACAGTGATGCCTTGATGGGCCCTAGAAAGGACAACATGTGAAACGTGTCAGTTCCTAGAAACAATATCCGGTCCCTATGGCTGGATTCTGGGTAGGCATTCCTGGAAGCAACCACTCACGAGTGCTACTTTTAGCAACAATAGCAGCTCAGATATGATGCTCCAGTCAGGACATAGGGCTGTATCTTTTCTAAGTCTCTTGAATAAGCCACTGTTGGAGGGGACTTTCTGAGCTGATAGCTGAATGCTAATCTTCATGTAACATAGCTGTCAGTGTTTTCCCATCACACAAGTATGGTGTAGACCTCAAAACTGGCCACAGAGAAAACCTTCTGGAGTGGCAACTTGGCAATAGGCGTAGAAAATCCTAAAAATACACAAAATTTTTCTCAGTAATTCCACCTCTAAGAATTTGTCCCAAGGAAATAAATGTGTAATGTAGTATCTGGCACGTAGGAAACACGCAATAAATGTGAGCTGTTGTTACAAAGATAGTCATCATAGCGTTATTTATAATGACAAAAACTTAGATCAAATCTAAGTGTCCAAGAAAAGGAGAGTGATTAAATAAATAAACAGTATCATAACTATATAATAGGACACTAGGCCACCATTAAAAACTACGTCAGTGGTTTCCAAATGTTGGTGGGTATCAGAATTGCCTGAGGAACTTGTTAAAAATGAAATTGTCCAGGTCCCATCCAAAATATCTAAGGATAATTGTAAAGTCCTGTAGGTAAGATGGAGTCCTGGTGGTGCAGTGGTTAAGAGCTTGGCTGCTAACCAAATGTTGGCAGTTTGAATCCACTAGCAGCTCTTTGGAAACCCTGTTGGGTAGTTCTACTCTGTCCTATAGGATTGCTATGAGTCGGGATCCACTCGATGGCAACGGGTTTGTTTGTTTGTTTGTTTTTTTCATGTAAGAAAGAAGTTGGGCTTACATAAACTTAATATGTATTAGAGCAGAAATATTAATTTTAGAATATTAAAGGGCTGTTACATATGTCAAAGACTTGCTGACTTTTCTTAACCAGCCTATCGCTCAATCAGTCTATTTCAAAAGGACCCTCCAGGTCATTGAAAATCCTCCTGACTGGAAGCTATATGACATTCAATAAAGTTTTCTTTAAATAAGCATCATTATAAAATTTCTTCTCCTCCATCCTCCAAATTATGTCACTTGATATATAGTGTTTTCCTTCAAGAGGAAGAGTCCGTTTGCAGTAACACTTCACAGTAGGGACTGTAGTCCTACATGCCTTCTCTACGAGTGTTTTTGTAACCTCTATACTGGAATGAAAGGTAGTTGGAAGGCTGTGGTTGATTATAGTACAAACATTTAACTATCAACTCTGAAGGTTGTTCTAGCCCCGAGATAAACAATTGTTTATATATAGTTCCTTTTTTGCTTAAAGAAATATACACACTCAGAAAATGGCCAACACAGGATTTGTTTTCTTCCAGATGACACATTGCTTCAAAGAACGATAAAATAGATTGTATTGACATTGAAAATTCCAAGGTCTTCCTTTTTTCTGGGTATTCCTTGCTGTTTCTAATGATTGTCTCAAACCATGGAAGTAACCCATCAGTAGCAGAGTGACTCAGAGTACTGATATGTCACGCTTCAGGAAGAGTGTTAAAGTTCCAATTTCTCATTCCTTCCCACGCAGCAGCTTCCCTAATAACAGCAGCTTACAATTATATAATGCTTATCTGTGCCAGCTTACCTAGGTAAAGCTATGTATCTACCTATTTAGTTCTCAACTCTGTAAAGTGGCTCTGTCATTCTTCATCCTTGTTATGGATTGAATTGTGTCCCCCCAAAATGTGTGTCAACTTGACTGTCATGATTCCCAGTATTGTGTGACTGTCCACCATTTTGTCGTCTGATGGGATTTTCCTAGGTGTTGTAAATCCTATCTCTATGATGTTAATGAGAAGGGATTAGCGGCCATTATGTTAATGAGGCAGGACTCAATCTACAAGATTGGGTTGTGTCTTGAGCCAATCTCTTTTGAAATATAAAAGAGAGAGGTGAGCAGAGAGACATGGGGACCTCATACCACCAAGAAACAAGAGCCAGGAGAAGAGTTCGTCCTTTGGACCCAGGGTCCTTGTGCTGAGAAGCTCCTAGACCAGGGGAAGATTGATGACAAGGACCTTCCTCCAGAGCTGACAGAGAGAGAAAACCTTCCCCTGGAGCTGATGCCCTGAATTTGAACTTCTAGCCTACTAGACTGTGAGAGAATAAACTTCTGTTTGTTGAAGCCATCCCCTTGTGGTATTTCTGTTACAGCAGCACGAGTAACTAAGACAATCCCCATTTTACAGATGAGGGAACCTCATTCCAGGAAGGTTAAGATGGTTGCCCAAGGTCACACAATTACACATACATAATTCATAAGGATTTGAACTCAAACAGTCTGAGTCTTCACACATAACCTCTAAACCCTAGGGCTGAGTCATTTGCTCCGACTACTGGAGAAGCTATAGGTGGAGAAAAGAATGAAATGGACTGAGTGGTAGAAGGAAGTCTCCTAGGACCAAAAAAAAAAGAGTTCTGGAGGTTACAAAGTGAAACTAGGAGAGAAGGAGCCTGGTCGGAAATCCTGTTCATCTGTGCCTCTGACAGGCTAAAGGACCAGTTCTGAAATTCCCAGGAAAATATTCATATTGACCCAGCTTGCAGGACCATGCCTGGACCAGTAAACGGTATCCATGGGGAGGGTCAAATTTTAGCAATTTGGATGGTGAGTACTGTGATTCCATTTCCTTTTTATTTTTCTGAACCTCAGTTTCCTCTTCTCCAAAAAGCAGAGGATGCTAATGCCATCTTAATCATGTTAAATAAAATAATAGATGCACGGTAGGCACAGAGAAACCCTAACTGCCTTCTATTCCCATCCCCCCTGAAAAGGCAAAGAAAGAAATTCCAGATCTTTGAATCGACTGAATTGAATAAACAGATCTCTGAGTAAACTTTCTTCAGGACTGGAAAGCAGAATAACAAAACAAAAACCTAAAAAAAGTGCTTGTATTTGTAAACCCTGGTTTCTGTAATTTTGAATAGTCTTTCTTATTGCTCTCTTAATTTGTTACATTCTCCTTTCCTCCTTCTCCTCGTCTTCCTCCTCCTTGTTCATTTTCCTCTTCATTTCTTAGTACAACGCTTTTTGAAAAACCCCAGCTTTGACCCAGCCAACTAAGAGAGAAGAAGAGTAAGTTTTCACTGAGGTCAAGAAATCTGTGGAAAGCAAAGTGCCCTGGGGGACTCCCCAGCTGCAAAACAAAAACACACAAAAAGCTGGCTGAGCTGGGAGATGAATATTCTAGAGGGAGGAAGTGTGTGGACAACAAAAATTGCAGATTCTTTTGGGCCTGGATTGACTTTCCCAAGTTCTACTTTGCTTAAGTCATTGATTTCCTTTGCTAGAGAGTGGTCTTTTAACCAGGCCACCTTCTCTTTCCGTTTGTACTCCCTTACAAGCATTCCAGTTGTTTCAGTCACTTGAGTCTCATTTGCCATCCAAATTGCTGGTTGCAATAAGAAGTCTTTGATTCTACCTCTGAGTATGAATAGGACAGAACTGAGCTTTGGGGTCAAAGGGCCCTGGGCTGATCTTCAGCTCTGCTGCCTATTAGATGGGTAACTGCGGACAAATTATCCAACCTCTCTAACTTTCCTCTTTCGTAAAATGGGGGTAAGAATAGTAACAATCAGACATGATTGTTATGATAACTAAATGACATAATACATGCAAAGCACTCGCATAGGAGCAGAGCCAAAATCATTTATTATTATTTTTTTGGTCTATTTTCTCTCTCCCACGGGCTCCTAACTGTGCGTTCAGCTTAATAAGGATTTATTGAGTGAATGATATTATTAGTCAGGGGGGAAAAGTATAGTAAAAGGTTTATTTCTTTCCAGAGGGTTGAATAATTTTAATGTTCTAGGTTATGTTTTTAGATCCAAACTGGAAAGGGAAATATAGAAATATGAAAATAAATACAGAGTAATATGCTACACATTGTTATAATGGTTAGAATATCTTGCATAAATAATTTTGACTCTTTTAACAACGTTATTAGAATTTCATATTATTATTATTTTATAATTTCATAAGTTAAAAAAAACAGAGCTTGATTTCCATAAAACTAAATTGACTAATTTAAAATGGAACAATCAGTTTAGTCTTAAAAACTGAAAGAATACTTAGATTTTTTTCTCCCTTAAACTAGCAGTTTTTTGGGTAGGCGAGGCCACCTAGCAGGTAACTTTCCGTCTCTAGCTGACTTAGTTATTTTAATTCCGTGTAGTTACATAAATATTTTTTAAGCACATACCATGTACTAGGCAGCTGAGATTCAAAAATGAGCAAGGCACAATTGTAACCCCGGATAATAAAAATACGACTGCAAATGTGGTGTGTGTATGGAAATTGTGCTCTTGGGGAATGTGGTTGTGAGCATGTCTGCTTATTACGAGACTAGAGCGAGATAGTTCTGATCATTCCTCCTTCGTCCTGGTTACAGAACTCTGTGTCCGCAGATAGTTTTCAGGTCGTTGGTGTACCAGGTTAGACGGATATTTATTTTCCATCTTGTGAATGACAGTCAAAATTTATGCCCCAGAGTCAGAATCTTGGGTGAGCCGTTTGCTAGGGCCCTCAAACTACCTTTCTCTGTCGCACAAGCAGTTGTTGTAATCGAATTGGCTCCGTGCCTAGAGCAGGCTGTGTGACTCAGCGACAGTGGCAATCAGAGCATGGAGCTGGAGACAAAGAAGTCATAGATCAGGAAATCACAGTGACGATGGCCCATTGGGATTGGATGGCTTCATATGAGTTGAGGTTTTTTATTTTGGTAAAGATTTTTTTCCCTTTAAATATCATGCATCAAAGACACATTTAATCTTGTTCCTTTTGCGTTAGATTTAAACAATTTTCTGTACTAGTAGTACTCTGTTCAGTACTAGAAGTAATTCTGTATTAAGGGAAAACTCCGAATATTATAACAACCATTTAGTTTTTCCAGTGATTTTAGATTCATGCCTGGCCATATATGCCTACTCTCACTTGAATTAGATCATTAGTTTTGACATCCAATCTAGGCTAGATTCATTTTTCTCTAGTAATGATAACTGAATTAATTGACAAGGGAAATCTCAAAGCAAAAATTTTCAAATGTTTTAAAGTGCTCGACATGTATATTTTGTTTACAAAAATGGTCAAGCACTTACATTTCATATCTATCAATCCAGTTATCAATAGTTACAAATGTACATGGCAAATGATAATAAACATTTCTATTGATTTGTAACTCTTGGTCCACTTTATGGGGAAGGTGTCTGTAAATAATTAAGGAAAGATGGTTAAGAGTGGAAGTTGTGGTGGTAATAATACAATTATTTCTCCTTTTTTAATTATGCCAGGCATATGGTAAAACAGGATGGAAATACTCTGGTACCACCAGAGGTATCATCTTTAATTGTGGCTGGGTAGCACTGTTGTACTATAAGGTAAGGATGAGTGAAACCTGGAGACAATTAAAGAGAAAAGCACTAGATTTTGAAAGAGTATCCTCGCATAAACTTAACATACAAGGGTGGATGGAAGCAATTATTTCCTGATGTGCATGGGAAATGCTTATAGTACCTTAACACTGAATGCCAGGGTTCTATATGAGGAAGTTTGAAAAAACCGTTGAAAGAGGCCTAAAGGATTATAATGCAGTTTGAGACAGATGAAATTATGTGAGGATTAGATTACATCACCCTAAAGTGAAGATCTATTACTTGAGGAAAAATTGAAATGGCCGTTACGTGTGATTCAGTTGGCCAGGTACTTGAAATGAACAGACTTGGATGATCGTATGTATACTTAGGTCAGACTCTCCAGTGCCAAGGAATGTATGCAATAATTGATTTTATCTTTCATGCTTCTTTCCTCCCAAAGGAATTTTGTTTTTTATAACCGTTCATCGTTTGAAAATAAAATTGTCTGCACTGAGCAAGTTCTCTTCTCTGTGGAAACAGTTGTCATCTATCTCACCTGCAGAATCATCATTCAACAAATGCTTACTGAGCACATTTTATGTGTCAGGCACTTTTCTAGGGTCTTGAGATACAGTGATGAATGGAATGGACAAAGATGTCTGACCTTGTGGAATTTATATGGTAGTATGGTGTGATAGACTGGAGCCCTGGTGTCATGGTAGTTAAGAGCTTGGCTACTAACTAAAAGGTTGGCGGTTCGAATCCACCAGCTGCTTCTTAGAAACCCTACGGGGCTAGTTCTACTCTGTCCTATAGGGTCACTATGAGTCAGAATCGACTCGATGGCAATGGGTTTGGTTTGGTTTTGGTTTATGGTATGATAGAAAGTAAATACTAACCCCAATAAATGAGTAAATTAAATAGTATGGAAAAATCAAACAGCAGAGCAAGGTAAAAGGAATCAGGAGTGTTGAGGGGAGAGTGTTGTGATTTTAAACAGAGTGATCATGGTAGACCTCACTGAGAAGGTAACATATGAGCAAAAATTTAAAGGAAATGAAGGAGTCAGCCATGTGGCTATCTGGGGGAAGAGCATTTCCAGGAAGAAGGAACAGGCAGTGCAAAGGTCCTGAGGTCACTGTTTTCTCGTGGGTCGAGATACATCTTTTCCAGCTTTCTATCCGGGGTTCTAACCCCCAATGCCTCAAATAGCCCTAACTTTTATGGCTCAGAAAGTGGCTGTTACAAACCTTGGCCTTATTTTATGGATCTTGCTTGCCTCCTTGAATATGGGAGACCCATCCAATAATGAAGCATTAATTTTTTCTTCTGTTAAACTAAACAGCTTGGGAAGGGCCAATTGTTGTTCACCATCCATATTTACTAACTATAAAACGGACACACTGTGAGGATAATTGTTGTCTCTCCAGAAATTTATCTGATAAAATTGGCAGCCTTATAACTACATAGTAAGTGAGTGGTATGGGGCACACACACATCATTTTTTCTATGTGGCATTTTCCCCTAAAATCTATTCTTTAGTACTATCCAAGTACATGTAGTGTACTGATAAACCAAAACCAAACCCACTGCCACTGAGTTGATTCCAACTCATAGCAACCCTATAAGACAGAGTAGAAGTGCCCCATAGGGTTTCCAAGGATATAAATCTTTACAGAAGCAGACTGCCTCATCTTTCTCCCAAGGAGCAGCTGGTGGATTCGAGCCACCGACCTTTTGGTTTGAAGCCAAGCGCTTTACCACTGTGCCACCAAGGCTCCTATTGTACTAAGTGTTTATTAAGCAATTGCAAATGTAGAAATTCTGTTTCATGCTGTATAATAAACTCTGGAATAAAGGCTTTTTGTGGCATTGTGGCATCATTGATATGAATGAATGATGATAAACTGTGAGTTTGGATACAGTAACAATTAAATACACACCCACACATACATGTATAAGAAAAAAAAATGACTGTGATTCCCATCTAGAAAATGCAGCCCCTCAGTTAAAAGCACACATACCCTTTGCCCAGGCAGAGCAACATTCTTAGGCAAACCATTGTGATCATCCACAAACATTTATTGAGCACCCCTTCTTGGTGAACACCATGACGAAGGTCCTTGTTTCAGTGTAGAACTTGAAGTAATTCTGCTTCTAGGGGCAGCACAACATTAAAAACAACAACAATAACGACCATCATGTATTCAGTGCTTATGCTTTGCCAGGTGTCTTAGCCATCTAGTGCTGCTGTAACAGAAATAGCACAAGCGGATGACTTCAACAAACAGAAGTTTATTCTCTCACAGTCTAGTAGGCTAGAAGTTCAAATTCAGGGCGTCAGCTCCAGGGGAAGGCTTTCTCTCTCTGTCGGCTCTG
>NW_004444012.1:6173890-6232882 GCF_000243295.1 Trichechus manatus latirostris | reverse complement strand
CTTCTCAGCACAAGCACCCCGGGTCCAAAGGACGAACTCTTCTCCTGGCTCTTGTTTCTTGGTGGTATGAGGTCCCCATGTCTCTCTGCTCGCCTCTCTCTTTTATATTTCAAAAGAGATTGGCTCAAGACACAACCCAATCTTGTAGATTGAGTTTTGCCTCATTAATGTAATAATCCCATCTCCTCAACATCATAGAGGTAAGATTTACAACACATGGAAAAATCACATCAGATGACAAAATGGTGGACAATCGCACAATACTGGGAATCATGGCCCAGCCAAGTTGACAGAGATTTTTAGAAGACACAGTTCAATCCATGACACTGGGGAATGCAGTAAGTGCATATCCTTGCATTATTACATTGTTTAGTCCTATGCAGTGTGTACTTTTACTGATAACAGATGAGAAAACTTTTGCTTGAGCTCAAAGCTAGTGAATTCTGGATCTAGGATTCTGTCATGGATTGAACTGTGTCCCCCCAAAATATCTGTCAACTTGGCTGGCTCATGATTCCCAGTATTATATGATTGTGTACCATTTTGTAATCTGATGTGATTTCCTTATATGTTGTAAATTCAATCACTATGATCTAATAAGATGGATTAGCAGCAGTTATATTGATGAGGTCTACAAGATTGGATAGTGTCTTAAGCCAATCTCTTTTGAGATATAAAAGAGAGAAGCAAACAGAGACACATGGGAACCTCACACCACCAAGAAAGCAGTGCCGAGAGCAGAGCAGGTCCTTTGGACCTTAAGTCCCTGCGCTGAGATGCTCCCAGACCAAAGGAAGACTGATGCATCACAAGGACCTTCCTCCAGAGCCGACAGAGAGAGAAAGTCTTCTCCTGGAGCTGATGCCCTGAATTTGGACTTGTAGCCTACTAGACTGTGAGAAAATCAATTTCTCTTTGTTAAAGCCATCCACTTGTGGTATCTCTGTTATAGCAGCACTAGATGACTAACACAGATTCACACCCAGGTACTCTGTCTCTAGGGTTTGTAGGCTAATCTACTGCATTGTGTTGCTTGAGAAGGATCTCAAAAGCAGTGTGAAAATACTAGAAAGAGGAGTAGGTTTGGAGTCACATGAGACCTGGATTTAAATCTTACTTCTGTCTTTTAGGTAGCCATGGACTAGTTACTTAACCTTTGGCACTCATTTCTTGATAATAATATCTACTTTGCCAATTTGTCATAAGATTAGAGAGAACATATGTGCCTGGCGTATGGTCCATATTCAATAAAGATAGTTGATGTGATTCAACTGTTACCTATGAGTCTAAACAGTCATGGAGGAAGAAAGCTATGCCAAAGTCAGAGTGTACCTAACTTTCTCTTCTTTCACCAACCAGGGCTACTGGTAGCTACTGCAGAACTTGTTCATAGAATCAAGTGTACTTGCTACAGGAGAGAAGATCTTCCGTATTTAGTCGCTTCTTTTGCATAACTTAGAAAATGAAGCCCTTTTCTTTAATTTACGCTGGAGACCTTGGCAGAGTGTAAAACGTTCCTCTGGAGGAAACTGAAAACGAGATGAAGTCCCAAGGAGGGAGGAACAATTAGCTAATTCATGAACTAAGATTGTAGCTACAGTATACTCTTTTAGCCAAGGATAGTCTTTCGTTAGTTTAAATGACGCCAAACCAAGATTATCAATGTCCGTAAAAAAGTGCTGTTTAAAGGTAAGTTAAGCCGTAAATTACAAAACGAAAATTCAGAGATACTTGGTAAACCAAGAGACTTTAGGATTTACATAGGGGATTTGGCAATAAAAAGAAGAAAGAAAAAAAAAAAAGCCCAAAACAAGTTATTATCCTGAACAACGGAGTTATAAACAGGATCCTGACTAATGAATAAGCTAGTGATTTTTAAGGAGCTAACATTAAAGTCAGAGCAGGAAGAGATTTCAGAGCTTATTATTCAAACTCCTCTCTTTTTTTTTTCAGGTCGGAAACTGAAACCCAGAGAAGGGAAGTTGAGTGGCCAGCTCCATACAATACGGTAAATTATTTCTCATCTTGATTTTTCTCCCGGATGAGGTGATGGAGCTTAGTGAGAAACAGACTGAGTAGGGGTTTTTAAAGCCAGGGGCCTTGCTAAATTTAGATTGGACTTCTGCTTATGTAACTTTCCTTGCATTTTCAACGATTTACACAAATATATTATTTATATATGTCTGGAACTTGTGCTTTTAGCACTCAATAAACAGGAATAATTTATAGGATTATGGAGTACTTCCTGTCCTTACCTTTCAGAGTATGTTCTTTTGCATTGTTAGTTGTTATAGTTCAGCCTTGTGCAGCCTCGTTTCCCAGCAGTCTTTAGTGAAACTTAACTAGCCAGAGACGGCTGTGTTAGCAGCTACCTTTATCTTCATATTGACATTCCAAAATCCATGTTAATTATACTGCTAGCCATGTCCCAACCATGGCTGGCACTGCGGGCTCAGTGGCAGGACCCAGCAGAAGATGATTCTCAGGCTGGTTGAGACCCCACCGGAAGAGGAAGCAGGCTCTCAGAACTTAACAGAAGTTGCTTGGTTTCAAGTCTCTTTTTTGCCTCTGCTTTTTTTTCTTAAATCTAGTTCTTGACACACTCTTTCCCCTACCGTCCCTCATCATCTTTTTCTCCTCTGCTGCCTTGCAGGGACCTGAGTTACCTTTGTCCCCCTGGTTGATGACCATGGGTCTGGATTCTAACTGCTGTCAGAAATGATTCCTAAGTTCGTAGCCTCTTTCTCTACCTGCACTGCTCACTTCCGGGTATTCCCCAAGTTGCCTTCCCCATCCTTAGTTCCCACCTTTAGTTTCCAACCTTGTCTTAGACTGCCTAGCGCTCCACAGGACTGAACGAAAGCTGGAAAGGGCCAACCAGATACCACAGAGCAGTGCTTGTACGGAAACAAGCCTTTAAAACCAAGGCCGAAAGGCAGTTCTCCGAGCTCAGGGCTGGTCAAGGTGGCAGGGCAGCTTCTACTTCTTTTTTTTTTTTTTTTGATTATACTTTAGATGAAGGTTTACAGAACAAATAGTTTCTCATTAAACAGTACACATATTGTTTTATGACAATAGTTAACAACTCCACGACATGTCAACACTGTCCCTTATCAACCAACTTTCCTGTCCCCTCCTGCCTTCTAGTCCTTGTCCCTGGGCTGTTGTGCCCCATTAGTCTCGTTTTGTTTTATGGGGCTGTCTAATCCTTGGCTGGAGGGTGAACCTTGGGAGTGACTTCATTACTGAGCTAAAAGGGTGTCCAGGGGCCATACTCTCGGGGTTTCTCCAGTCTCTGTCAGGCCAGTAAGTCTGGTCTTCTTTTGTGAGTTAGAATTTTGTTCTACATTGTCCTCCAGCTCTGTCGGGGACCCTCTGTTGTGATCCCTGTCAGAGCAGTCAGTGGTGGTAGCCAGGCACCATGTAGTTGTACTGCTCGGTCTGGTGGAGGCCACTAGTCCTTTGGACTGATCTTTCCCTTGTATCTTGTTTTCTTCATTCTCCCTTGCTCCTGAAGGGATGAGACCAGTGGAGTATATTAGATGGCCACTCACAGGCTTTTAAGACCCTAGACACTACTCACCAAGGTAGAATGTAGAACATTTTTTAAAAAACTGTGTTATACCAATTGAGCTAGATGTTCCCTGAGACCATAAGCCTCTACTTCTTACCTTTCTCTTCATAGTCTCTCATCATTGCCCAGAAAAAATGGAAGGAGGTCCTTAGTTGTTTCTCCCTGGGCCTGGGGAATATATCTCTCTATTCATAGTTCTGAAAGAGTTAATATTGTGAGATCCATGAACTTTCCCACCATGGGGAGGGAAGACAACGACTTGCAAGCTGAGATGGGCTGTGGATGGTCCGTTTTTCTTCCGTCACTCAAAGACACGAGGCTCTTGGCCATCGCTGTGACCTTGGACATGGCCTTCATCAGACACCCTCTATCTCTTTGACAGAACCACCGTGTGAGAAGCTCACTCTCAGACCATTTACTCTGAACACAAGAAGCTACCTTACCACAGTCATCAGTGTTTATAAGGATATAAACCATACTCACAATTATCCAAAACCAGCTTGACGTGAAAGGATTGCAGAGAAATAAGCAAAATAATTCTCATGAGAAAGGGCTGTTGAGGGAAGTGTCTCTTTTGTCAACGTTGTCATCAATTCGTCTTCTACCTCATGGCATAGTGCATAGTAACCCATCACAATGCTGTGTGTCACTATGCACTGAATGAAGATTGATGGGTGGATGAATGAGTGATGAGCCGATCCCAGTAAAACAAGCAGAACTCTCTAGGGCTGAGCTTGTTCACACTGAGGACTCTTCTGATACTTCCTGTGTGTGTCAGGGACCCTGACAGCAGCTTTAAAGGATTAAGGTGTGCACATTGGGATGCCCCTTGTTACGTAAAACTGATGGCCACAGACTGATGCTCGGAGCCTCTCTCTTTGGGCTATTTGTTCTCCAGCCCATATGGGTGGATAGATGCCAGAAGGCTCTGGTGCCCTGTGGGGCCAACTAGATGACTAGAGAACTCCACCCAAGACTAGCAGATTAGGCGAAGTTGGCAGTAGCTGTGTTAAAAATGAAGGAGAGGATTCTGGGAAGGATAGTATAAATGCCATGAGCAAAGAGTTTTCATAAATTCATCTGGCTACAAAGTGTGTACTACCTCCATATTTAAAACATCTTAAATTGTAAGAGTAATTTATGTTCACAGTAAAAAATCTAGAAAGTATGGATGAGTATAAAGTAAACAGTTTTCTAATCCCATGCCTTTGAGTAACCACTGCTAACACTTCTTGTTGATCCTTTTAGGAATGTTTAACGCACTTGTAGCTGTTCTGTTGAGGGTGTTAGACTAAATGCGAGTGAAAGCAGAAAAGCACCTTTATCTTTGTCTAACTGAACCCCTTCAAACTCACTGTGAAGATTTCCCTGCACAGCCCCTGGACAGTGACTTGGGCAGATCCTGGGGCTTTTCCAAACACATCTAAATATTAAATGTTCTTTTATTGTTTTACATATATTTATAAAGTCAGTAGGATCAAAGTCAAAAGTTGCTTCCCACGTGCAATTTAAAACTTATCCCCTTCCATTTAAGCAACACACACCCACACACAAACACACACATTTACAAAGATTATAGACCCTTTCATTAACCTCAAATGGAAGTATACTATGCTTACTGTTCTGGAGCTTGTTTTCTCCACTTAAGAATACATCTCAGACGACTTGTTTTATTAGTACATATTGATCCATTTCATCCTGTTAAAGGTCGATAGTATTGTAATATTCTCTTACTACAAAACAATGGCAAAGTGAATAGCCTTTGTACACGGAGCATATCTGTAAAAGAAACTCCTAGAAAGAGAATCACTTTCAATTCATAAGAAAAAAACTTAATATATATTACCAATCTGCCAACTTATAACCAGTCTGCACTTTAGTCATTAGAATATGGAATGCCCATTTATCCACATCCCCACCAACCAGGGGATTTAAGAAACTTAAATGTTTGTCAATCTGATAGATCAAAAATTAGTATGTCTTCATTATTTTAGTTGATATTTCTTCAGTTGCAACCACGGCTGAACATCTTTCCAGATATTGACTGGCCTTTTGCATGTTTTTTTCTGAACTGCCTGTTCATATCTTTTGCCCATTTTTATATTCATGATTTTCATATTGTTTTTTAAAATAGCACGTTGCCTGTTAAGGAAATTTACTTTTTTTAAATATATGAATTGCAAGCATTGCCTCCAGTTATTCGTTGACATATTGACTTTGTGTGTATCTTTCATTGTTTCCTGTAAAGAAGTTTTATAATTTCATGTAGTAAAATTCACCAGTATTTCCTTTACAGCATCTGGGTTTTATGACATCCTTAGAAAGGCCTCTAAGATTATAAAAACATACACCCATTTTCTTCTAGCACTCTTAAGGCGTCATTTTCTTAATATTTAAATTATTATCTTTGTAGAATATGTTTTAGCATAAAGTGTGAGTTTACTCACATCTAACAAGCAAATTTTTCACCTCCTAAACGAAAACAAACCGAACACGTTGCCATCGAGTCGATTCCAACTCATAGCGACCCCATAGTAGTCTCAAATTTCTCTTTCTCTCCTTCACAACACTGAATGAAAATCTTGTTATATTCACAGTCTGTTCGCTAAACTCAAAGGGCAAATAAAAGCAACAATTTTTTTTCTGTTTGAAATAATGTCCACTGCTCACTTTCTAGGAGGATTAGCCGGAATTCTCTGGGCATTGATCTTGTAGACTAGTGTTTATTTTCATGGTAGTTGCAATATGTTTTCAGATCCAGTGATGAAAGAAGCAAGAATGTTTGCTCCTCTCCGTTTTTACAGTGGATACTGGGAGAGAGGGCATAACAGGTCCGAGGTCACAAGCAAATTAGGGTGTTGAAATCCAAGACTCTGAGCCATCTAGCTTGTTTCACTGATCATCAGACAACATCATATACAAAGCACAGGTAGGAAGCG
The DNA here is from genome assembly GCF_000243295.1 of Trichechus manatus latirostris. Taxonomy (NCBI): domain Eukaryota; kingdom Metazoa; phylum Chordata; class Mammalia; order Sirenia; family Trichechidae; genus Trichechus; species Trichechus manatus. The sequence continues at coordinate 6,226,369 of NW_004444012.1, read as the reverse complement.
TTCTTCTTATTGCATCATCCACTAAGTTACATAACCCACAACAAAAACAGCTGGAGGGCAGTGGACAGGGTAAAGTCCAGCTCACTGAAATGCTCATATGTTTCAGTGAGTTGGGAAAACGGTCTGCTCATAGAGAGCATATGTAATATTTGACAATGTGAGTCAGACTTGGGCATCATTCAAGATTAATCTTATCCCCTTAATGAAATAGCTGATTGTTTTGACTTGTTCCTCTCTGCCTGTTCCAAGTTGCCTGACAGTGTGCTACAGAGATGGGCTTGCTGGTCTGGGCTCTATTCTCAAATGCTAAATTATGAAGTCCATTAAGGAGTTCAGAAGATTGGTTTGGAGAGGCAGGAATCCAGTTAAGCTTCTAATTTTTCCGTGATGACTGATGGATTTGGAGCACTCTTAAGGGGTGGCTGGGAAATGCTAAGTGTTTAGCGTGTGCCAGCTTTGTCACCTTACATGAACCCTGTGACTACCTTTTATTCCAACCTCATCTTCACAGGCGATCAAGGAGCAGTGGGCTGCTGCATCAGAGAGGAGGAGGATTTCTGGCTTTGGAAATAGGGAGACAAGTGAGGAGTGTGGGCAGTAGAAGAGGGGAGGCGGCAAAGAAAACCTGCCCGGGTCTTAACTACCTGGCAAATTCCCTGCTTCAGTTTCAGAGCTCGTTGGATTTCTTCCAAAACTGTGGTTTTGTGAAGGGCGTGTGGAGGAAAGTAGGCCCTCTGTTGAATAGAATACTCATTCCCAGCAACAGGATACGGGAGAGCTCAGCATCAGGAAGATTCCTGGATCCAAAATGGTGGGGAGAAGTCGGAAATGGTCTCTGTCTGACCAGCTGCTATTTTCTCTAAACTCAAGAGATTCTGGGGATTGGCCCCAGCACCTCGTAATAGTGGGAGACTGTGTTTAATCGTAGGCTGGAGCTCTGCAGTTAGCCTGTGGTTTATGTGGTCAGCCCTGACAGCACCAACGAAGTTGGAGTTACAGACAGTGATTGTGCTTGTCATGGAAATGGCTCATTCCTTGATGTACTTTCAAGTGCTGTGTCCTATGAATCCTGTTGGCAAGAAAACCATCCTCCACCCTAGCACTTAGTTAATAAATAAGGCTTGAAAAGCAGCCAAAAATGCATATGTTTGCTGTACTGTTAGATTCCTTCTTAAAGGCAAAAGCCCTCCTGAATGTGATGCACAAAAGATTCTATTAAGTAGAACTTCTAATGTGTCCCTATAGAATAAAGAACAAAAGATAGCCTGCATTGCTACTCCACTGGTTCCTTTCTTGGGCAAAGTTTATTGCTCTTTCTTCTAGCAAAGAAATTGCCATTCTGACCCCTTAGTTGTCTCTCTTATCCTCACACTATGCACACACAACTATTCATTAATGTCAACAAGACTTATGAGTGCATATCCTGTCGGGTGGAGGCAAGGGGACTAGATCCCAAAGTCAACATCTTTGCAATACATTCCAAGATGAAAAAGAGCAAAGTCCCATTGCTCTTCAATGACTCTTACAGAATACAAAGTAGAACATTCAGGACACAGGTTAAAGAAGAAATAGAAGATTTGATGTGATGCTTTTCTAAACTGCATTCATATACGCACCAAACTCTAAACTATTTCAAGTCCGACTCCTCCCTAGGTATAGTAGGTTAGAGTCATCTAAGCTCACTTGAAAACAGAGTTTCTAAAAAGTTTCTTAGCCTTCCCAGAGAAGAGAAGGGGCAAAGAGCAGCCACACAGGCAGGAACCAGGGGCTAAAGATTCTGAAACACACATGAGGAAATATAATCTGAAGAGGAGATGTGTGTTGGATAAAGGTGCTGGTGAGGGGCCTTCATGTCCCGGGGGGAGACAGAGGGATTTCTTAGCTAGTTTTTGCCTTGGCTAGTCTGTAGTTAGACCTAGGAAGGTTCCTAAGAAGGCCCAGTCTCAACTGTAACTGGGGGGGCAGTATACTCTACTCGCCTTTATTCCTTGTGCTGAATTTTGTTTGTCCTTCCCGATTCACACTCCACCCTTCTCCGCTCGGGGCCCCATGAGGCTGACATCTATGGAGTGAATCAACTGGGCTCCCTTGCCCTCTGGCTTCTATTCGGGTTTGCCTAATGGGAAAGACTGGCAAGAAATCAGAGGGCAGGAGGAAAGAGAGGTGAATCTATTTATTCCCCACCTCCCTTCCTGCCAAGCCTCAGGATGGTAGTGGCTGTGTTCCTCTGCTAAAGACCGCAGCTCTTGGCAGGAGCCCTTTCTTACAGTGCAATTCTCACTAGGATCCAGCAACCACTCCCTTCCTTTGCCCTTCAGGCGTAGGATTGCTGGTGGCTTCCTTCTCTTGCTAGCCTAGGGATACCTCACCACTCCTCATTGGCTTTCCTTAACCGTCATCACTCTCTTTCACGTCCTTCGAGTGGGCCGTGCATTTTCTGTTAGAGTGATGACGTGCATCTAGCCACATCAGCAAGGCTTCTTAGAACAGGTAGTGAGCATCAGTGCTGACCTGGACTCAACAGTTATACTTTATAGTGCAGTGGTTCCTGGTAGTTCTACTTTTGGAGATGTTCCCAGGACCCCATTTTGTTTTTTTATTTTTTAATTCTTTTTTTTTAAATTGTTGTACTTTAAGTGAAGGTCCACAATTCAAGTCAGTCTCTCATACAAAAATTTATATCTACATTGTTATATGACCCTGGTTAGTCTCCCTATACTGTGACAGCACACTCCTTCTTTCCACCCCTGATTTCCCGTGTGCATTCAACCAGCTCCTGACCCTCTCTGCCTTCTCATCTCACCTCCGGACAGGAGCTGCCTGTTTAGTCTCATGTATCTACTTGAGCTAAGAACCTCACTCTTCACAAGTATCTTTTTATGTCCCATAGTCCAGTCTAATCTTTGTCTGAAGAGTTGGCCTCGGGAATGGTTTTAGTTCTGGGTTGACAGAGTCTGGGGGCCATGCTTTCTAGGGTTCCTCTAGTCTCAGTCAGACCATTAAGTCTGGTCTTTTTACTAGAATCTGAGTTCTGCACCCCACTTTTCTCCTGCTCCATCAGGGACTCTCTGTCGTCTTCCCTGCAGAATCCCATTTTGAATTGTCACTTTGTGCTGTGTGCTGCCTCCGCCCTCTGGCCGTGGTAGCTATTAGCTGATAAACTTGGCCTATCCCCTCTAACACCATTTCTTACTTTGGATAACTTAAGTGAGTGCTTCCTATAAGTTAGGTGCTGCGCTGAGCTCTTTAACTGTACATTTTGTTTGATCTTCACAATGGTTACTATTTTTATCCTTATTTCACAAATGAGAAAATGGAAGATCAGAAAAAGTTGCTGAAGGTCACACAGTTGGGAAGAGCAGGGATTCGAATCATGATCTGTTCTAAATCATAAAGCTGTGCACTAGTTGATCTTCTGGCTTAGCTCTTAGAGCTCACTGTAATTGCATGCCATGTTCCTGTATGCACTAGTGTTCCCCTTGTGTTTTCTAAGCCATGGGACATTCTAGTTGTTCAAACTGCTGACCTGGCTTCTAGCCTTATCTCCTGCTCCTCCCGATCCGGAGCTTGATCTCTCCTTAGGAATCTGGACTTAGCACTGATCCCTGAGTCCATTATGGTTGAAAACAAATATCAAACTCTCTGTAGTTGGGAAAAAAGAAATTCCGCTGTCTTTCATACCTTGTTGTTGTTGTTGTAAGTTGCCATTGAGTTGGCTCTGACTCCTGGCGACCTTATTACAACAGAATGAAATGTTGCCCAGTCATGGGTCATCTTCACGATCACTGGCACGTTTGAGTCCATTGTTGTGGCTGTTGTGTCAAGCCATCCCATTGAGGGTTTCTCTCGTCTTCCCTGACCCTCTACTTTACCAAACATGACGTTCTTTTTGAATGATTGGTCTTTCCTGATTATGTGTCCAAAGTAAATGAGTCCAAATCTTGTCATTCTCACTTCTAAGGAGCGTTCTGGTTGTATTTCTTCTAAGACTGATTTATCTGTTCAACAAGGTCATAATTCTTCCCAAAAGCTTAAAAATGAGTTTAAAATTTTCTAATAATATGTCAGATTTGAAAATATCACTTAAATAAAACTCATTTAAAGTATACATACATGAAGGCTTTGATAGAATATTGAATATTTTTATTTAGAGTGTCCTACCCTTACTTTAAGGAGCCCCAGTGGTGCAATTGGTTAAGCACTCAGCTGCTAACCAAAAGGTCAGCAGTTTGAATCCAACAGCCACTCTGTGGGATTAAAGTCCTGGCGATCTGCTCCCGTAAAGATTTCAGCCTAGGAAACACTATAGAGCAGTTCTACTCTGTCATGTGGAGTTGCTATGAGTTGAAATTGACTCAACAAAACCCCACAACAACAACCCTTACTTCAAGGAACCCTGATGGCACAAAGGTTGGCAGTTTGAACCCACCAGTGGCTCCACAGGAGAAAAGACCTAGTGATCTGCTCCCGTAAAGATTTCGACCTAGGGAATGCTATGGGGCACTTCTCTGTCCTATAGGGTCGCTATCAGTCAGAATTGACTGGCCAACATACGACAACTACCCTTACTTCAGGCAGAACGTTACGTCATCCTGGTAAGACATGGTCCATGGCATACATAATCAGTCTATGTTAAATTTACAAATTTCTGAAGAGGTCAGGGTTTTACTTCCGCAGCGTGAGAACAGCGTGGAGAGGAGGGCTGTCGGTTATGAAAAAAACCAAGAACAACAAACCTGATTGGAAGCGCTTAGTTAAGGGAAGGAAAAAAAGGAAAGCTGCAATAATGGAGAAACGAAGGTGGATGAAACCTTTTGACCTTCGAAAAACTTACTTTCTGGAATAAATCATAGGATGAGAAAAGGCGATCAAGTAAGCAGTTTACTGCCCTTCTCCTACCTCTATAACCTTTCCATTCCCTTAAATCTGATCAGTTTGTTTGTTTCTTCTCCATCTTAGCTCTAGAGAAGAAGGTAGACTTACTATCTACAAAGTAGACGATGAAGTTGGTGAAGAATCTTCATCCTTCAGATTGTCTCAACTGTCAAAAAACCAACCAACCAACTAGCTAATCTGGTAGAAATACTATAGCTCTTCAGAACAGCAACTTCTCACTTGGTTTGGAAAAAGAAAATTCATGCATTTTTTCATCTGCAGAAGAAAGTTGCAGAACATTATTTAGATTATTTTTTCTAAGCTGGAGCGTGTAGTTGTATGCTCTCGATCAGCACGGAGGAGGCTTTGTGTTTTGTTTTGTTATAGTGCGCATTGAAGAAATGAAATCTGTTAACACTCGTGGTACTGGCTGTTGGGATGGGGGCACACCTCAGAACAGGCAGTTCAAACCACTTGAGTTTTTCCGAAGTCCTGGGTGTGTTTTAATTTGAGAGGGTGTCTTAGTCATTTAGTGCTGCTATAACAGAAATACCACAAGTGGATGGCTTTAACAGAAATTTATTCTCTCACAGTCTAGTAGGATACAAGTCCAAATTCAGGGCGTCAGCTGCAGGGTAGGTCTGTCTCTCTGTGGGCTCTGGAGGAAGGTCTTTGTCATCAATCTTCCCCTGGTTGAGGAGCTTCTCAGTGCAGGGACCCCGGGTCCAAAGGATGCGCTATTCTCCTGGCTCTTGTTTCTCGGTGGTATGAGGCCCCCTTGTCTCTCTACTCACTTCTGTCTTTTATATCTCAAAAGAGATTGGTTTAAAACACAGTCTAATCTTAGAGATTGAGTCCTGCCTCCTTTACATAACTGCCACTAATCCCATCTCTTTAACATCATAGAGGTAGGATTTACAACACATAGGAAAATCACATCAGATGACAAAATGGTGGACAATCACAGGATACTGGGGAATCATGGCATAGCTAAGTTAACAGGTATTTTTAGGGGACACAATTCAATCCATGACAGAGGGTAATAGAAAGAAGGAAAGGGGCCTGTGGGCAGGGGAACTGACTCCTGAGGCAGAAAGTCTATCTTGTTAAGACATACTGACAGGGTGTCTAATACACTGTTGTGTCCTAATACCACTGGTGTGGAAAAACGTGGCCTGTTATTACTCTGACCTTTTCAGGAAGCAAAGTCCACAGGCTGTCTCAGACGCGCCTTCTAGTTTGTGTTTCTCACAATATCACATAGTTCTCCATAATTAACTCCAATCACTTAGGCCAAGTCTAGACCCATTGTCTCTTGTTCTATCTACAGTGAAGCTAAAAATCAGTTTGTCTGCATAAGGATTCTTGTCTTGAAAACCTTCTCTTCCCTTTATTAAATATGCTGTTCTTCTTTGAGATAAATAAATATATATATATACATAAACCAAAAAACCCGTTGTCGCCGAGTCGATTCCGACTCATAGTGACCATATAGGTTAGAGTAGAACTGCCCCATAGGGTTTCCAAGGAGCAGTTGGTGGATTTGAACTGCTGACATGTTAGTTAGCAGCCAAGCTCTTAACCACTGCGCCACCACGGCTCCATATATATAAAAAGAAAAGTAAAAAACAACAAAGTGGGTGTGGCATTAGCTTGAATGTTCCCAGAAAGTTTCATACACTCTCTGGATTCTCTGATTTTTACTTTTGACTTACCTTCTTAGGAGTCCTTGGGTAGTGAAAATAGTTAATGTGCTCGGCTGCTAACCGAAAGATTGGAGGTTTAAGTCCATCCAGAGGTGCCTCAGAAGAAAGGCCTGGGAATCTACTTCCAAAAAAAATCAACCATTGAAAACCCTATGGAGCACAGTTCTACTCTGACACACATGGAGTTGCCATGAGTCAGAATAGACCTGATGATAACATATATATATATTTTAACTTTCTTGAGTAAGGGGATATATAGAAACAAAACCAGAGCATGTGCTTTTTTTTTTTCTTCATGAATGGGAGGGAAGGGTTTTGTGAACTAAATCTCAAAAGCTAACGTCATTAGGAAATTATGACCTGATATCATAAATGTAAGCAGTGCTGTTAAACTGTAATACACAATGTCTATTTCTTCATAGGAGAACCAAACTATCACAGGGAAGCTACTTCTCTGAGAAGTCTTTCCCCTCTCCCCTTCTTTCTTTTCTTTTTCAATGAGAATGTGGGGGAGGAGTTTCAATTCTTAGATGTTGGCCTTTATTACTTCCTTGTTGAAATTGTGAAGTTTCAAAGTTAATGTTTCCCTCAGGGAATTTCCTTGATGAGCTAAACAGTTCTTGCCTTATTCTCCTAAGGCAGGAACCATTCAAGGAGGGAAGTCTCTCAGGCACACCGCTTCCACAGACATCTCACCCTCTTTTCTGGAATGTGGGACTTGAGAAAAGATGGTCATGTAAGCAGTTTACTGTCCTTCTCCTACCTCTACAACCTTTCCATTCCCTTAAATCTGATCAGTTTATTTGCTTCTTCTCAGTCTTACCTCTAGAGAAGAAGGTAGATTTACTATCTGCAGTGAACTGGGTAGGACTGTGGCAGGTGGGATTCCTGGAGAACACAAAGCTCACTTGTGCCTCTTTGAAAACTTGGCTTTGTCTGTTCAGAATTTGGTTCTTTGGAGATGGAGTCCCAGCACAGAGATGCCATGAGAAGCTATGAAAGTAGATATTCTACCCTTGGGATTATGCAATAAACTCTCTAAAAACCAGATGGATCAAAAATCTTATTCATTCACTTGGACCAATAGGCACTGAACATACCTTAAAACTGGTTCTTAAAACCTGATTAGAAGCCTTTTCATGGAAGACAGTTATCTGTATTATGCTTCAATAAATTGCTAATACTGCTGTTTTCAGGCAAGGGTTCCACATCAGGCTGATATGAAATATGCAGTCTTAGGAGAGACTCCAAGTGTAGTGATTTATTCTCTATGCTTTGACTTTCTAAAGCTATAATCTTATTATGTCATTCCCATGCCTAAAATTCTTTATTGTTTTCTAGAAAAAGATCAAAATAATTAACATGACCTGTAAGTAGGATGATCGTATAATTTATTATCCAGATTGAGATACTTTTAAGAGTGCAAGGGAGTGCTATTAATACAATCACTTTGTCTGTAACACTCTACCAGTTTTGGCCCCTACCTTACCTCCTCTATTTCCACGTTCCCCTCCACTCACTTTGCTTGAGTGCCATGCTTCTTCCTGCCACAGGGCCTTTGCACGTGCTAGTCTCTCTGCCTGAAATGCTCCCCACTAATCCCTGAAGTACCTTCAACTCTGCCTGGCTTGCACTCCCTTATCTTTCAGATCTTAACTAAAACATCCCCCACTTCAAGATGGTGTCTTGCTTCCCTGACTGAGATGAATAGGCTACCAAAGCAGTAGGCACCTTTCCTTTTTAGCACTTAATATTTTGTAATGCTACCTTTTCACTTTGTCTCCGTGCTGACTGTAAGCTCCATGAGAACAGGGACCGTATCTGAGGTCCCAATGCTTATGTGCTTGGCACATAGTAAACGCCCCCTCCTCCAATATTTCTTGAATAAATAAGTGAGTGAATCTTAACCAGAACCTCAACTACTTGAACCCCTTTATAAATGAAGTGCTATTTTCACTAGTTAGTAGTTGAGGAAACCAAAGTTCATACAACATGCCCTTGGTCCCACAGTGGCAAAACTGATATTCAACCCCAGATCTGTGGACTTCAGAGCTCGTGCACTTTCCCCTATATCAACCTGCTTTTCTCTGCAGCCTGCAGAAACCAAAGGCAAAACGATCTCAAGAAAACACTCTCATTTGTGGACTTCCTTTATTCCCTCATCTCTAAAAACACAGCCGCAATGCAGTGAATTACTTAATATGGCCATTCTAGCCACAGTCTTTGTAACTCCCACCGAATGACTGGGTGAGAACTATGCAAATGAGGTGCTTGTGGTCCACCAAGGGGATTGGATAGCCTGCTAACAATGTAAATAAGGTGCATGGCATCCTTGTAAGGGTGAGACCATGCAAATAAGGTGCATGAAACCCTGATGAGGGGACTGGTCAGTTTTGCCATCCTGGTGGGCTTAAAAGAGCAGTAAATTCCAGAGCAGCTGGGGGACCTACTACCACAAAGAAAGAAGAGACAGGAGTGGAGTGCACGCTTTGGATCTGGTATACCTGCGCTGAGATTCTCCGAGACCCAAGAGACAGAGAGAGGAAACTGTAGCACCAAAGACAGTGAGAAGCAGCCACAGAGAAATGGCAGCAGCAGAGGCAGCTGAACCAAGAGACCAGCAAGAGATGGCACAGTGGGCTTTCCCGCCCACAGAGCGAGAAAGCTGAGTGCCTTCGGGCCAAGGCTTACTGGTGGAGTGGGGTGCCTCCAGGAATGTATCAGCAGAGCTAAACGAGCTTCGTAACACTTGCCCGAGCAGGACAGAGGCCAAGGGCCAAGAAGAGGCATGCCTTTGGGCATGGCTGAGAAGAGGCTGTCCTGATCGAAGAACTGTATCCTGAGTGTTCCTGAACCTGAATCGTAACCTATTACTTCCTTAATAAACCCCATAATCATGAGTACCGTCTGTGAGTTCTATGTGGCCATTGCAACAAATTATTGAACCCAGCAGAGAAGTAGAGAGTGCTGTGGGAGGGACGGTTGGTGTCAGAGTTGGTAAAAAGGTTGGAGGGTGGAGGCATGTCTGACCTCTGCCTCATAGGAATCAGCCTTGGGCTGTTGACCTTGATTCTCCTTCCTCCTAGTGAAGTTAGAGGAGGTCAGATGCTGCCATGCCATTTTTACAACACCCCAATATTGATGCTACTGAAGGAAATTAGAAACCTGTGTTTTAGATTGGAACCAATCTTAGAGTAATAGTCTGAAAATTGTGGTACCCATTGCCGTCGGGTAATCAAGCACGAGCGTGAAGCACATCACTTGAAGGGGAGAATAAGCCCGGGCAGAATTTTCTTTAGCATCAGATTTAGAGGCTATCTCGATGCTTTATCTTATGGAAGGTGGGATCAGACAAAACATTTACATATCACTTTCACATTTCCTAGTAATGGAGATTAAAGTCTCATGTCATATTTTTATGCACCTTAAAGGTGTTTTAGACATAAATACTTATAAAGCATCAAAGCAGTTTGACAAAACCTAAAACTTTGAAATCTCACCAATTTTTTTATTGATTCCTAAATAGCAAGGCTAAACCCCGTCCTGGTTGTCAGGTAGCTCATTTCATTTCACTTTAGCAATACAACAGGTTAAGAATTATGCAACCTCCATTAGGTACCGTGTACTGAGCAGACAGCTCACAGACCGGCACACTTGCAAAAATCTAATCAAAACAGCCTTACAGTACTGTCTCCTGAATTTCAGACCCACAAGGCAGTTTCACAGCCAAGTCTAAAAGACTTGGAAAAAACAGGATTAGACTGGGAAGTGCAGACACAACTCAGCAGAGAGAATGGCCTCACTGTATTGCTGTAACAATCTGAGAAAAATGAATAATTTGTGTGTGTGTGTATGTGCATTAGTCTTCAAACTGCCTCTACGTGACTTGAGAATATGCCACCGAAACCAACATAACTTGGCCATGTAAATCATGTGGACATTCTCAGTGAACAGGGCCCTTCCTCACATTCCTACCAATTACGCTGCTCTCGAAAAGATCTGAACTAAGTCCTAACACGTTAAGAATGCTCAGGCGAAAAAAAACACAAAAAAACCAGTAGAGAATTCTGCTTCCCTGTTACAAAAATAGAAGAAGGAGGGGCTTATGGAATAGCGAGTCAAGACATTTTCAGGAACTTCTGCTAAGGTAAAGTAACTGAAATACAAGTTATGATGAGGTGAGCTTAGGGTTAACTTGATGGCAAAGAACTTCAGGTACTTTAGGAGAAATTATTTCTGTAGTGCTTATACTTCCACAGGACTTGGTTTTTCTCTCAAGGCATTTAGCTTCACCTGGACGAATAACAGACATTGGTGTTTTTGCCTTACCTACCCATAACCCAGATTTTCCCCCTCCACCCCATTAGACCTGAGTTGCTAAAGGTCAGGAGATATGTTTTACTACATTTTTAAAAACTAGATTTTATATTTTAGAGAAGTTTTAGGTTTACAGAAAAAATAATGTAGAAAATACAGAAAATTCCCACTTACCTCATCTACCTCCTACACAGTTTCTCCTATTATCGACATCTTGTATTTTTGTGGTACATGTGTTACCGTTGATGAATTAATATTGACACATCATTATTAACTAAAGTCCAAGTAAGATTTTGCTGAAGGTCATTCAAAAGCATTTGCAGCAGTAGATCGACAGGGAACTGCCAGAAATTCAAGCCAGATTCAGAAGAGGATATGGAACGAGGGATATCATTGCTGATGTCAGAAGGATCCTGGCTGAGAGCAGACAATACCAGAAAGATGTTTTACCTGTGTTTTATTGACTATGCAAAGACATTCTACTGTGTGGATCATAACAAATTATGGATAACATTGGGAAGAATGAAAATTCCAGAACACTTAATTGTGCTCATGTGGAACCTGTACATAGACCAAGAGGCAGTTGTTCTAACAGAGCAAAGGGGGTACTGCGTGGTTTAAAGTCAGGAAAGGTGTGCGCCAGGGTTGTATGTTTTCACCAAACTTATTCAATCTGTATGCTGAGCAAATCTTCAGAGAAGCTGGTCTATATTGAAGACGGGGGTATCAGGATTGGAGGAAGACCCCTTAACAACCTGTGTTATGCAGATGACACAACCTTGCTTGCTGAAAGTAAAGAGGACTTGAAGCACTATTACACCTCAACATAAAGCAAACAAAAATCCTCACAACTGGACCAATAAGCAACATCATGACAAACAGAGAAAAGATTGAAGTTGTCAAGAATTTCATTTTACTTAGATCTACAATCAATGCCCATGGAAGCAGCAGTCAAGAAATCAAATGACACATTGCATTGGGCAAATCTGCTGCAAAAGACCTCTTTAAAATGTTAAGAAGCAAAGATGTCACCTTGAAGACTAAGGTGCGCCTGACCCAAGCCATGGTGTTTTCAATTGCCTCACTTGCCTGGGAAAGCTGGACAATGAATAAGGAAGACTGAAGAAGAATTCATGTCTTTGCCTTTGAATTATGATGTTGGCGAAGAATATTGAATATACCATGGACAGCCAGAAGAACGAACAAACCTGTATTGGAAGAAGGACAGCCAGAATGCTCGTTAGGAGCAAGGATGGTGAGACTTCATCTCACATACTTTGGACATGTTATCAGGAGGGAGAAGGACATCATGCTTGGTAAAGTAGAAGGTCAATGAAAAAGAGGAAGACCATCAACCAGATGGATTGACACGGTGGCTGTAACAATGGGCTCAAACATCACAACGATTATGAGGATGATGCAGAACTGGGTGGTGTTTCATTCTGTTGTACACAGGGTCGCTATGAGTTGGAACCGACAACACACGTGACAACAACAACAAAGTCTGTAGTTTACATTAGGGTTCACTCTTTGTGTTGTGACGTATGGGTTTTGACAAATGCATAATGTTATGTGTCCACCATTACAGTATAATACAAAATAGTTTCACTACCCTAAATACACCCTATGCTCCATGTTTTCTTACTTTTTAAATTCCGTACAGCACACAGTACACTGCAGTGAACATAGCAAATGCAAAATATATGTTAACTGACTTCAATATAATTAAGTAATTAGCAACCTGTAGAGTATGGCATACGAGCAGAGGAGATATATTCTGGCAGATAAAATAATGATCTGGACATAAGATGCTTTATGTGGTCCTTTGTGCGTCTATTACTAGCCTCTTGAACACTGAGGCTTTCAGGCTGGACCAGGGCACCTGTCAAACCACAAGGGCAGTGTTGTTTCCCCTTTAATGGAGCACTCGGGAACCACAGTTAACAATCCCATCACCATCAAGTAGGCTCTGCAGTTAGGCAAACCTAAACTTGAATCCCAGTTATGCCCGTTACTGGCTGTGTGACCTTGGGCAAATCTCTTAAGCTCCCTAAGCTTCAGTGGGAAGTGGTCTAGACAAATTCCAGAGGTGACAGTTTATGCCTGGAGGGTATTTCCTGTGCTGCCAGGGATGAACTTGCTCATTTAAGGGCACTGAGATGGGACCTACTGGAAGCCATAATCCGTCTCTTGGGCACAGCAGGGAACCTCGGGAAGCGTGGGACTTGGAGTTTGGTCTATAACTTCGGCATTACCTGTCATTCTCATTGTATCTGGGGAAGAAGGATCAAGACTGGCAATCAGTGACTATGGCTGGGTCTGCAATCACTTCTTGAGCATCGAAGTTTTATCGGAAGGCATGCACATACACCATATATAATCCTGAAACTCTACTACTTCTGAGGTTGCTGCTGGGAATCTAGTATTGTCTCCGTACCCATGAACTGTAATAGAACTTTGGGAACCCCCAGAGGCTTCTTCCTCCACACTGGCCCATGGTAGGAAATTACCACGCTCTACCCTTCTAGGCTTTTTAGGATTAGGGAAATGGAATTAACTCACATTTCTGAGAAGTCCATGGGAACCATTCTAATAGTTAGAGGCTTCAGGATAGATATTGGCATCTCATACCCTAAGCTCTATTCTGTGCAGTTTAGAGTTCTCTGTATTTTTATGCAGCTGATAAATTTAAAGTGTTACCGGTGACAAGCTGATGGGGTGGCTGTTCCTGTGGAGAAATTATCCCCATTTTACAGAGTTAAAAAAGAACCCATGGAGTGAAGCTTCTTGCCCAATGCCATGCAATGGATGTTAGTGGAGACAAAAGTCTTAGGATTTTAGGTTGAATCCATCTGATGTCCCTTTTGAAAAGTCTTTTCAGAAATGGAAAGTGAGGAAGCTGGAACATGGTAGAGTTTTCCCATTTTTACTCTCTCTGAAATGAGTTGTGACATCTGACTCTCTGAAAGTAAGTTTGTTTTAAAAAAAAGTGGGGATTTTTATTACAAAGGAGGCAGCATTTTAACAACACTGCATGATTTGGTGAATCATTCAGTGGTTACTTATGTAACAGGTATTTCTCTGGTCATGTGATAGAGCTGGGATGCCCTACTGAAGCGAATTGATTTTTCTGCTCCCCATGCCCGTGACCGGTGGGAATTTCCAGCTCCATCCAATTCTTTCCTCCTCTCAGACCAAAAGAAAACAAACAAAGAAAACAAAACAAAACCCGTTGCCAACGAGTGGATTCCGACCCATAGCAACCCTATAGGAGACAGTAGAACTGCCCCATAGCACCCTTCTGCCACGGAGCAGCTGTTGGGTTCAAACTGCCATCTTTAAATTAGCAGCACAGTGCTTTAACCACTGTACCCCCAGGCCTCCTCTATAGGGGAGGCGAATCCCTGAGGGGTGCATGTCTCAGGAATTACAGTCTTTCCCGCATACTTCATCTCTGTGTCCAACAACACCAGTGTGTCCTGACCCAGCTATGGGCCACAGAGTTTATGCCAGTCTTGCCTGCCCTATCTGGGGTGTCTAGATGATTCACATGCTTTTTACTTCTTTATTTCCAGTGGATATGGCCATTTTCTCTGCTACAAAAGGTCGGGAGGTTGATCGACGTTATGTGCAAGAGTCTTTATCAGGGGATCCTTCTCTTCTTTGTACATCCCAGTTTCATGTCAGCAGGTCCCATCTTGCTCTCCTCTTGAGGGTATGAGGTCCCCAGGAACAATGCTGGTCTGCTCTCCTTTCTTCCCTTCAGGACAATCTCAAGGTCTCCTCCTCCAACTGTTCCTTCCCACTTCTATCAGTGGATTCCTTCCAAAATAGAACCAGAAAATTTTCTTTTAGAGGGGTGGCCTTTTGTTACCCTTGCTTAAAACGAGGAATCTAGGATATCCTCACACAGACTAAGGAAGTTATTGGGTCTATTCCTAACCTTGACTCTGGTTCCCTATGAGGTTCTAAGTACTCAGTTGTGGAGCTCATGAAGTGCTGCAGGAACTAATGCAGTCTTGTAAATGAGTTCAACATTTCTGAGCTGCTGAATGAACTATTGGGGGACCTGCAGGAAAACGAATAAAATCAGCATTCTCTATAACTCACATTTCATCTTGGCCCACAGGTTCTTTATAAAGACAAATTACTAAATATACAAATTACAGAGCATTTTAGAGCATTCAGATAAGCAGCACAGATAATGAAGAGTGTTTATTTCATAGTTTAACTTTGTTTATTTAAAAGAGGTCTGATATAATTGAGTAATATTCTAATTATAACTAGAATTTCCTAACTGCCTGTCTCCTTTTCCAATTGCTTCTGTTCTGGGTTCCCATCCTATTCTAGACCGTTTCTCCAGAACCACAAATTGATTCTTAAAAGCTACTTACTGTTGAAGTATGGGAGCAGAGTGGGAACGCTATAAACAGCTAAATCCCTAATGCATTTAAAGGGCGGGGGTGGGGGGGTTCAAAGTCCTCTCTAATGATCTAGTAATGGCTGAAAAAGCTTGTTGAAAAGGTTGTAAATATTTGTTGATTGATTGTCAACAAAGCCAAAGGCTTTCATTTCTCCATGGTGGCTGAGAGGAAGGAAAAGGAGGAAGCTTTTACACAAGCCATTTCATCAGCTTTTTGGTTTCTCAGGCTTGGAGGCCCTAGAAATGCATTTAAAGAACATATCTTTCTTTCACTTTAAAAAAAGACAAATTAGAATAAGAACAGTTTTTCCTAAGTTTCACTATAGAAGATGGGGAAATGTACAAATAGCTACCAAGTTGGACAAGGCTAAGCACAGCTCTTCATGAATAAGAACTAACTTAGTTTCAATCCACAGAAGGGAGACGGAGGAGGTGGAGGAGGCAGCTGCCGATGTCCCGAGATTTGAACATTACCAAAAGACTTGCCTGCACAAAAATATCTTTCTCCTGGGCCTATCGTAGATACTGACAGTCGCCCTTAGAACTGCTCTTCTGAAGAAAGACATTGTCTCCGTTATGTTGCATTAAAATGCACACCTATTCCTCGGGCAAGGCAAATGTGAACACACCAATGACAACGACAGCAAAAACAACAGCGACAACAAAACAACCCAACCCTGTTGCCATGGAGTTGATTCCGACTCATAGTGACCCTATATATACACACTAGGAAAGGTTCAGTTGTTTGTGCGCGTGCGTGTGAAGTTTTTATTTTGAGATAATTGTAGATTCATATGCAGTTATATATAAGAAATAATACAGGGAGATCCTGAATGCCCTTTACCCAGTTTCTCCACCTTGCGTAACTATAATACATACAATATCACAACCAGGAAATTGACACAGAGATAATCTGCAGATCTTATTCAGATTTTGATTTATGTGTTCTGTATTTGTTGTTGTTAGCTGCCTTGGAGTTGGCCCCCAACTCATGGTGACCCCATGCACAACAAAACAAAAAGCTGCCAGGTCTGCACCATCCTCTTGATCGATTGTGGATCAGACCATTGTGATCCATAGGATTTTCACTGGCTGATCTTTGCAAGTAGGTTGCTAGACCCTTCTTCCTAGTCTGTCTTAGTCTGGAAGCTCCACTGAAACCTGTTTAGCATAATAGCAATGCGCTGGCCTCCACTGACAGATGGGTGGTGGCTGCGTATGATGTGCGTTGCCAGGGAATCAGACTTGGGCCTCTCACATAGAAGGTGAGAATTCTACGACTGAACCACCACTACCTCGCCTCCCCACCACGTGTGTGCTTAGTTCTATGCAATTTTACCATGTGTGTAGATTGGTGTGGCCACCACCATAGTCAGGATACAAAAGGTAGAAGATCCATCACAAGGATCCCTTATGTTACCCTTTTATAACTAGAGCCATCTTGCTTTCTACTCCCCTCGCTCAACCCCTGACAACCACTAATCTCTTATCCATCTCTATAATTTTGTCATTTTCAGAATGTTATATAAATGGAATTATATGATAATATTCCATAGTAATAACCTTTTGAGATTGCTTTTTTTTTCACTCTGCCTAATTCCCTTGAGATCCATCCAAGTTGTTGTATGTATCAAATTTGTTCCTTTTTATTGCTGAGTAGTATTCCATGGCATGGATGTACTACAGTTTGTTTAACCATTCACTCATTGAAGGGCATTGGATTATTTCAAGTTTTTGGTTATGATAAATTGTGTTTGCTTTCTTTGCTCCTCTTTCTTCTGCTTTTGTTTTATTGCTTTGTTGTGCGTTACTTGATTTATTTAGTGTTTTTGAGTTGTATAGTTTTTTAGCGGTTACTCTAGGTATTACAATATACATATGTAATGTCTGCTGGTATCGACATTTTGCCAATTCTAGTGAAGTGTAGAAAACTTAAAATTTAGAAAGGTCCTCCCTCCTACCACTTTTAAAATATAAGCCTCTTAAGAATTTCCTCTACATACATTGAGCACTATATCAGAGGGTGTTACAATTTTAGCTTCAACCATCGCGTATAATTTATGAAACTCATGACAAGGCGACTCTATTACATTTATCCCTAGTTTTTCCTATTCTGATGTTTTTCTAAGAAAGATTAATTTTAAAATTTACCAATAACAGAGGTTATATCTTTGTTGATCTTGTAGATTCTTAGGATCCATGACCATCCAAGCAACAGAATATTTCAAATAAAATCCTTATTGTAAACTCTAGGACCTATAGCTCTTGAAGCGGGAAAAATATGACCAGAAAGAAAAGGGAAAGTTTGGCTTCATGGAGCACTGCTGGAGAGGGCAGGTTTTTTTTGACAAGTATTTTCCTAGCTTTTCCAGACTTGGGTAGCCTTGTTCATAACCCTCAGAAACTATGAGTCTCCCCTCTTCTGTTGAACCCCTGAAAATGCATTATTATAAGTATATTTTTTGTCTGCATTTCACAGCATTACCACCAATGAGAAAGTAATGTAGTGACAGTGCCGTCCAAGTAAAGCTAACTCTCTTTTGGAAAACAGGAGTTCTAGAATTGTTGCTGGAGTGGAATTAGAATTCTGGGCCTCATGCTTCAGTTTGGGTCACTGGTCTCTGTTCCGGTAGGTTCTTTGAAACACTTGACCCTCAAGATTTATCACACAAAGAAACTTTTAGTGGCCAAATACCTTTTGGTAATCATTATATAACCTCCATAGAAAGGCTTCAAGAAACCCTGCAATAAGGAAAAGTATTTCACTTATTTAATCCAGTGGTTGATTTTTCCTCCCTCTTTAGACCCTTTCTTTCTTTCCTTCCTACTTTTGTTCCTCTTTTCTCCTCTTTCTTTTTCCCTTCCTTCCTTTTATGTTTTTGTTTAGAAATAATTTCAGATTTATAGACAAGTTGCAAGAATAAGAATACTGCAAGAACATCCATACACCCTTTACCCAGGTTCACCTATTGTTAATAATTTACTCCATTTTTTCTATTTATATAATACTTTTTTCTGAACCATTTAAGAGTAAGTTGCATACATCATGACACTTTATCCCTAAATACTTCAGTGTGTATTTCCTAAGACTAGGGATATTTTCTTACATAACTATAGCATACTTAACCAAATTCACTAAATTTAACAGTGAATCAGTATTTTATCTAATTTAACATGGGTATTCCAATTTTGTCAATTGACCCAATAATGTTCTTTATAGCATTTTTTCTCCTTCCAGTACAAATACCGTTTAGTTTTCATGATTCTGTAGTCTCTTTTAATCCGGAACATTTCCATCTTCGTGCCCTCTGAAGCAGATGCCAAGTCAGAATTAAAAATGCAAAAATTTTTAGGAGAAATGCCTGTGAAGGGCAAAGGGGTAGAGAGTGGAAGTGAGCAGAGGGCCTCAGACCATGACGCAGGTCTGACATCTGTGGAGGAAAACAAGGAAGGAAGGAGGGTTGAGCGGGAAGAGCCTCAGATTGCAGAGACGCCCATCAGGAGCCCCAGAGGAAAGATTTTCCATTAGAGGAGGCCCATGTGGGCCAGAATGGCCTAGCTGTAGTACCCCCTTCATGCTGAGTCATTGGTTGGTAGTAGACTTGGGGAGATTTTGGCCTTGTATAAACCCTGTGGTGATTCAAAGATGTAGCAGCAGGAGGCTGTCAGCCAACTATACTCCTCACAGCAGGTTCTTCCTTGAGAAGAATCTGAGGCACACAGTCCTATGATCGCCATGATTGCCTTTCTTTGTCTTTTGTGACAGTGATGTTTTGGAAGAATATAGTCCCCCTTCCCCTTTATTTCTACCACTCATCTGTCAGTTTTTTGTGCTGTGGTGGCTTGCATGTTGCTGTGATGCTGGAAGCTATGCCACTGGTATTTCAAATACCAGCAGGGTCACCTCTGGTGGACAGGTTCAGTGGAGCTTCCAGACTAAGACAGACTAGGAAGAAGGACCTGGCAATCTACTTCTGAAAAAATTGGCCAGTGAAAACCTTATGAATAGCAGCAGAACATCGTTTGATATAGTGCTGGAAGATGAGCCCCTCAGGTTGGAAAGCACTCAAAATACGACTGGGGGAAGAGTTGCCTCCTCAAAGTAGAGTCAACCTTTATGATGTAGATGGAGTAAAGCTTTTGGGAACTTCATTTACTGCTATGGTGTGACTCAAAATGGGAAGAAACAGCTGCAAACATCCATTAATAATCAGAATCTGGAATGCAGGAAGTATGAATCCAGGAAAATTCAAAGTTGTCAAAAATGAAATGGAATGAGAAACAAAGACACAGACCTAATGATGTTAATTGTTAATTATGTTAATTGATGTTAATTGTTATCAACCCATTGTGAGAGGAGGGACAAGTAGTTACCCAAAACTCTAATATATATAGTCTTTTTATAGGTTTTGATTCTAAGTAGTTGTGTATATTTCATGTAAACCTTTAATAAATTTTAGTTCTAGTCTTTTAAAAAAATGAAATGGAATGCATAAAGATCTATATCCTAGGCATTTGTGAGCTGAAATAGACTGGTATTGGCCATTTTGAATTGCACAATAATATGATCTACTGTGCTGGGAATGACAAATTGAAGAGGAATGATGTCACATTTGTCATCAAAAAGAACATTTCAAGATCTATCATGAAGAACAACACCGTCAGTGATAAGATAATATCCATATGCCTACAAGGAAGACCAATTAGTACGACTATTATTCAAATTTACTCACCAACCACTAATGCCAATGTTGAAGAAATGGAAGATTTTTACCAACTTCTGCTGTCTGGAATTGATCAAACATGCAATCAGGATGCACTGATAATTATCAGTATTTGGAATGTGACAGCTGGAAACAAAAAAGAAGGATCAGTAGTTGGAAATTTTGGCCTTGGTGATAGGAATTATGCCTGAGATTGCATGACAGAATTTTCCAAGACCTGTGACATATTTACTGCAAATACCTTTTTTCAACAACATAAACTGTGACTATACATGTGGACCTTACCAAATGGAATACACAGGAATCAAATCAACTACGTCTGTGGAAAGAGATATGGAGAAGTTCAATATCATCAGTAAGAACAAGGCCAGGGACCAACTGCAGAAAAGACCATCATCCTCATATGCAAGTTCAAGTTGAAGATGAAGAAAATTTTAAAAAGTCCACAAGAGCCAAAATATGACTTTGAGTATATCCCACCTGAATTTAGAGGCTATCTCAAGAATAGATTTGATGCATTGAACACTAATGACTGAAGACCAGAAGCATTGTGGGATGACATCAAGGACACCATATATGAAGAAAGCAAAAGTCATTAAAAAGACAGGAAAGAAAGTAATGACCAAAAAAGATGTTAGAATAGACTTTGAAACTTGCTCTTGAACACAGAGCAGCTAAAGCAAATGGAAAAAATGATGAAGTAAAAGAGCTGAACAGAAGATTTCAAAGAGCGGCTTGAGAAGACAAAGTAAATTATTATAATGAAATGGATAAAGACTTGGAGCTAGAAAAGTGAACAGAAAGAACACGCTCATCATTTCTCAAGCTGAAAGAAATGAAGAAAAAATTCAAGCCTTGAGTTGCAATATTGAAGGATTCCATGGGAAAAATATTGAACGATGCAGGAAGCATCAAAAGAAGATAGAAGGACTACACAGAGTCACAGTACCAAAAAGAACTGGTTGACATTCAACTAGTTCAGGAGGTAGCATATGATCAAGAACTGATGGTACAGAAGGAAGAAGTCTAAGCTACACTGAAGGCACTGGAGAAAAACAAGGCATCAGGAATTGACCAACTGAGATGTTTCAACAAACGGATGCAACACTGGAAGCGCTCACTTGTCTCTGCCAAGAAATTTGGAAGACAGCTACCTAGCCAACCAACTGGAAGAGATTCATACTTGTGCCCATTCCAAAGAAAGATGATCCAACAGAATGTGGAAATTATCGAACAATATCATTGATATCACTCATACACAAGTAAAATTTTGCTGAAGATCATACTGGTTACAGCAATATGTTGACAAGGAACTGCCAGAAATTCAAGCCGGATTCAGAAGAAGACGTGGAACAAGGGATGTCGTTACTGATGTCATGGATCTCAGCTGAAAGCAGAGAACACCAGAAAGATGTTCACCTGTGTTTTATTGACTATGCAAAGGCATTTGACTGTGTGGATCATAACAAATTATGGATGATATTGTGAAGAATAGGAGTTCCAGAACACTTAACTGTGCTCGTGGGGAACCAGTACATAGAAAAAGAGGCAGTTGCTCAGTCAGAACAAGGGGATACCTCATGCTTTAAAATCAGGAAAGGTGTGTGAGGGTCACCGAAAAAGAGGAAGACCCTGAACGAGAATGATTGACATAGTGGCTGCAACAATGGTCTCCAACATAGCAATGATTGTGAGGATGGCATAAGACTGGGCGTCGTTTGGTTCTGTTGTACGTAGGGTTGCTATGAGTAGGAACCGACTGGTCGGCACCTAACAACAACAGCTCCTTAATTTATTTTTAATAGAACATTTCTTATTTTGGGTTTTTCTGATGTTTAACACTGTGTTTTTCAAACTTTAGTTGCAGATTCTTTTACGGATAATTACTTGTATTCTAAAGAACACAGTTTGGAAAAGTGCACACATGTTTTTGTTGCTGAAAATTATCTTTCCCCCATTTCATCTAGTGAGCTTTCTATTGTACTCTGTATTATTCTATGTAACTTGCTTTTATATTTAATTATCAAAGAATTTCTATGCCAATAAACCTACATTTAATTTATTATTAGAAATGTTGCATCTTTTTCCATTTTACGGACTCCTAGACTTTGACTAATGGAATATACTTTACTGTATTTAACCATTTCCCTACTTTTGGCTATTTAGGTTATTTCCAAATATTTATTGTAAGTAACATGGTGGCAAACATCTGTATTACACACATCTTTGGGTTCAGTTATTCACCTTGTGTGTATTTCCAGAAGCCTAATTGCAGGATCAAACGGTATTCGCTTTTTAAAAGGCTTATGATAAGCATTACCAGATTCTTGCTACTGCTTTTTCAAAGTCCTAGGATCTAGGTCCCCAGAAGATCCTGACAAAAACCAACAGTTTACTTGAAGGAACAATTCATTAACCAATTAACCAGGACCAGTGGGGCAGAATGACTTCTGTCAGATATTGAACAGGACTCTGAGGAAGTAGATAACAGACTAGAAAATCAAGTAATTTTTTATATGGAGAGAAGGCAAGAAATTGTCTTAGCAAAGCAGGAAGCCTATGTGAGTAGCTTTTGCGGTAGCCTGAACTTCATGTGCGGACACAGTAGGAGAGAACGTTAAAGATGTGCGGCGTGTGTGTAAATGAGTGTGGAGGGAGGGTGGAATGTAGACTTTACTGTCTCACACTGTCTCCTGATGCATGTATTGGAAGAGAATGAGCATTTTGTACTAAACTTACCATGTGGCAAGGAAAACGGTGTACCTATCTTGAAGAAGCCTGATTCGCTGTAATAATAATACGTGTCTACAGATTACTTTCTCCTACTCTGGGCTCTGTAATAGCTTTATTTGTTACCTTACCGGTTGTGTGTTTGTTTTGTATATTGTTTCTTTGGTGGTCAGGGGAGGAGAAGCATCACTAAGAGGGATCCTGAACCTCTCACAGAAAGGTAAAGAACACGTAAACTTTAAAAGCTAACCCTCTTCTACTCTCCCTCAGCCATGTAATCATCAGGAAGCTATTAAGCATGATAGCATCCTGAACAGACTGTTATTTGAGCTAAGGAAAGGGTCAGCACCCAGACAAGAAAATCAACCAGGAAGCCAGCTTTGTATTATGAACAAGGGCAACGCAACTTTGGGGGAGCAAAAGAAGCTCAAATACTAAAAATGGATCAAGTTACCTATTACCTAAATAGGAACTGTCAATCATAGAGTTGCGGCTCTTTCTGGTGCCCTGAATATCCAGTTGAGCTCTATTGAAGAGGGATGGCTGGACCCATGCTCAGTATGCCTATGTCTTTCCCACCCCTCTCTTTCTCTATGTGTAAAACAAATGATCTCTAGAATTCAGGTCAACTATTTGGAGATGTAAGAGTAAGATATCACATTAGATTTTAAAACCCAGAAAACTTGGTGTCATCTCATTAGATCGTAAAGGCTTGTGGAAGATTATATTTTCCAAAAATGGTGACAGTAGTATTTCCACTTGTCTGTGCTGTTCCAGAATCTTACTGTTCCACCATCAAGAAATGGAATCTATTTTCCCTCCCCCTGGAACCTGGGTGGGTTTGTGACTTCTCCAATGAGGAGAATGGCTGTGCAATGCTGTGTGACTTTTGAGGCTAGGTAACATAAAAGAAGAAGGAACAAGTCTGTCTTGGAAGAAGTACAGCCAGAGTGCTCCTTGGAAGCGAGGTTGGCAAGACTTCGTCTCATGTACTTTGGACATGTTATCAGGAGGGACCAGTCCCTGGAGAAGAACATCGTGCTTGGTAAAGTAGAGGGTCAGTGAAAAACAGGAAGACCCTCAATGAGATGGGTTGACACAGTGGCTGCAACAATGGGCTCAAGCATAACAAGGATTGTAAGGATAGCGCAGGACTGGGCAGTATTTTGTTCTTTTGTACATAGGGTTGCTATGAGTCGGAACCGACTCAGTGGCACCTAATGAGAGCAATGTAAAGGATACAGCTTCTCTCTAGCTATCTCTTATAATGCAGACGCCATATCGGGAGAAAACTAGGTAACATGGAGAGGCCATGTATAGGTGTTCAAGTTATGTTAAGTTCCTAGCCGACAACTAGCATTACATGTAGTGAATGAGACTTCAGATGATTCCAGCCTCCAGCCTTCAAGTCTTTCAGCAGCAGACAAGCAATTTCCTCTATGCCCTGCCCTAATTTTTGACCAAGAGAATCCATGAGCCTACTAAATTGTTGTTTTATGCCACTACGTTTTCTGGTAATGTGTTTTGTAGATGGAGTAAATAAACAAGGCTATTGGCCAAATTTAATACAGTAACCAGTCAGTCATTCAACAGATAGGTATTGTGAGTCTGCTCTGATTCACGTACCCTGCTAGATGTGTGATGTTTGCAAGGAAAAATATGACATATTCCTTGTCCTTCAGAAGTTCAGGTCATCTAGTAGAAAAAACCCAAACATATACATGCCAAAGAGATGGCTGACAGTATGTGGGAAGTGCCAAATGAGAAAATAAACGCGTGCTGCTGGGTGGAAGGAGAGACACCCTGGGTAACAGAGAGAGACTGGGCTTCATTTTGTGGCAACATAGCACCCCAGGACACAGTATATTCTCCAGAACTGTTAGTTGATTTGGCAGAAGAAGGATATATGTCCGGGATTGAAGGAAGGGTGTCAGATAATTGGAGTAACAAGATGAAGGTATTTCAAGAAGACTGGGAAACAAGAAGTTGGGTCTGGAGTATTGGGATATGAGTAATGACAATAGCAGTATTAATCACTTATAAGTATGGCAGTATACACTTTACAAAGCACTTTTGCAGACATCATCACATTGAATTTTCACAATGATCTTGTGAAGTAGGTTCTCTTACCTCTACTTTATGGATGAGGAAATTTAGGCTCAGTAGTCTAAAAACCACTTTGGTTTTAGTAGAGGTTTCTGGTACGAGGAGTAGTGAGTAAAAAGGAAAAGAAAGAGAACTAATGCTGTGTACTGAGCACCTACCAAATGCCAGGTATTTTGCTTGATTATTTTAATAATATATTAAATTTAACAACCTGAAATGTAATTTTACAATGGCCCTGGAAGTAAGTGTTATTTCCCCGTTGTATAGATGAGGAAACTGAGGCTCAGATACAGCTAGTAACTTGCTTAAGGTCATACAAGTAGCAAGTTAGGACCTGGGGAGAGACATTTTCAGATGCTACAGCAAGTTCAGCAAGCCTCCTACTTTCCTTTGGGATAGCGTCTGTCTGCTCCTGTCCACGTATCTTTAAACAAGCTCCCCTTTCACAGAAATATCTGGATGTTGCCTGCCTGAAGTACTCAAGGCATTAATATGGAATGACCAATGGGTTTAGCACCGTCCAAAAAAAAAAGAGCTAGTTGTTAACCTCAAAGGATTTCCAACCAGTAGAATGTGAAAGAGAAATCGTATTAACCATCTCTATCTCTCTGTCTCTGTCTGTCTGTCTGTCTCTCTTTCTTAATAAGCTGGAGCACTGCTATTGTACCTAACAGTTTAGCAACAAACTAGGTATGTGACCTTGAACTAGCCACTTAAGTCCTCTGGGTCTGTTTCCTCATCTGTAAAATGAAGTGGTTGCTGGATGACTGTCGAGGTCCCTTCCAGATGGAATGTTTTATGTTTCTAGAAACCTAGAAGGAAGATGTAAAAGGGGAACTAAAAAAAAAAAAAAAAAAACAACATGGTATCATTCAGCTTCCTGCCTTTCTTTAACTTTGCAAGTAAGTCTGTTTTCACATTTCCACTCACTAAAGAGTAAAGAGTTGACTCAACGGCAAAGGGTTTAAAGAGTAGAGTCATTCCTGAGAAGAGCAGGGCTTCACATAGTGACCTTCTGAACCACCAATATGTAGGGGATCTTCTTTCTAGCAGTGGATCCCCTTTCTGAATCACCACTGTCATGGATTGAATTGTGTCCCCCCAAAATATCTGTCAACTTGGCTGGGTCATAATTCCCAGTATTGTATAATTGTGTACCATTTTGTAATCTGATGTGATTTCCTTATGTGTTGTAAACTCTGTCACTATGATGTAATAAAATGGATTACCGGCAGTTATACTGATGAAGTCTACAAGATTGGATGGTGTCTTAAGCCAATCTCTTTTGAGATATAAAAGAGAGAAGAGAGCAGAGACACATGGGAACCTCATACCACCAAGAAAACAGTGCCGGGAGCAGAGTGTGTTCTTTGGACCTGAGGTTCCTGCACAGAGAGGCTCCCAGACCAAGGGAAGATTGATGACATGGACCTTCCTCCAGAATCGACACAGAAAGCCTTCCCCTGGAGCTGATGCCCTGAATTGGGACTTGTAGCCTACTGGACTGTGAGAGAATAAACTTTCTCTTTGTTAAAGCCATCCACTTGTGGTATTTCTGTTACAGCAGCACTAGATGACTAAGACAACCAGCAATAATTAGTAGATCACTGTTGGCCTAAGATTTCAAAATTATCCATGTAAAACTATTCTATATACCGAGGCGATTTCCCATGCAGTGACGTTTTAGGCTCCTCTGCTAGGTACATGCCCATTTTTCAGTTGATGCTGTTGAGATCTTTCTACCAAGAATAAGTTCCGCTAATTTGATTTTGTCAAATGGAAGAAGGCTCTAATTGTAAAAACTAACCACCAAAAAATTCTGTGGCAATTCGGACTTGCGTAAAGCAACAGGATTTGTGATTTTAATTGCTGTCTGTTTCTCTTTGCCTCTTTGTTAATTGCTCCTGATAATTGCCAGTTCCCAGGGAATCAGAGAATATGGGAACCTTAGGTAGATTGCCCTCTTTCCCTGTTTTGAACAATCTGTAACAACAAATGAATATGTAAGAGCTGGTAGGCAAACACTTTATGGCTTTAATTTTATTGCTTGGATTGAGTTTGTGTTCTGAAGCTGCTCTTAAAATGCTATGTCTTTGTCTATTGTTGAAAGCCTGGGCAGTTAGAACTTGTTCCCTAATAACAGGGCAACTACAGTCTCCAGAAACTGACTTATCATTATATATTCTTTCATTTATACTTAAGAAATACCAAACAACTTGACACCAGTAAATTTGTTGGTAATTTGCAATTGCTTATGAAAAAAATGTATTAGCACAGAGCTTCAATTAAGCTGCACTGAGCAAAAGCTTCATAGGCGCTTCATAAAGCTTATGTAGTTTTATTTTGATTTTGTCCTCTACTTAGTGGTGCAGTCCTTAAGGAAGTTGAAAGAATGCTAAGTTTCCTTTGTAGATCTCGTTTTACCCGGATAGCCCTTGAGTGATAGTCCTCTGCTCCAAATGAAAGAAAACGTAGCTTTAAGCATTATCATCTCACAATGACCCACTGAATAACTTGGACACTAGTTGTTACCCAACAAAAAGACAGACAGTTGACCCATACTTACCTATCTCATCTCCAAATACTCTGAAGGCCTGCTTCAGGTTCTCCTGGCCTCCTTGGTTAGTCTAACCCCCTTTGCCTACAATAATCACATGCTAGACATAAAAACATTTATTTGTTATATATAGACTCACCACAACTTTAAACAATTAAAAAAATACAACAAAAATAACAAGAGAAACCTTCAAAGCTGTTGATAGCAGGATTAACAAGATAATCACTACTTGATGATGTCCAAATCTGTCCCAAACTACGTTTTCTGCCAAGGTGGTGAGCATCTGAACTCTATTGGTTCTTATTTAAAGAAAATAAATTTTAAGGGTTTAGTAAATATATGCTGAAATGCCTGAAGCAGGTAACTGGGTTAATTTTAAACTGGCTTTGGCTCCAGAAGCACATACCACAAACAACGGGGCTAGTGTAATATGTTTTAACACTTTTTTGAAATTGCAACAGCCCCATATGCCATTCCCAACTAGACATGGTGACATTTCAGAAGTTCCCTGAATCTGGGATTTATTGAACTCCTTGAAGGTAGAGTGTCCTCTTAAATTTGCTTCTATTAATTATCATCATTACCAACTTCCTTATTATGGTTGTTTCCAGCAGTTTAAACAGAAAAATGTTACACGTATTTCAAAGCAAGAGCCTTATAGAGACCTGCATATAAGCACAGGAAACAGCATTTGGCCCACACAAACATTTCCCAGCTCTTACCACTGAATAGGACCATTGTTCTCTGTCCAGGCTGCACATCATAATCACCTGTGGGCCTGTAAGCCTATTATAGATTTCCAGGTCCCACCCTGGAGATTGTCATTCAGTAGTTGTGAGGTTGGGTTCAAGTGTCTATAGTTTAACAAAGCTCCACAGGTAGTTCTGTGGCACAGTGATTGTTGAGGTCTTGGATGTAGTCAAGTAATGTGAAGAATCTTAATAGCTTATCTTATAAGATTTGTAAAAGGCAGTATCACATGGTGTTACCTACAAATTAGACTTTGGAATTAGGTAGATGTCTTAGTTATCTAATGCTCCTGTAACAGAAATACCACAAAGAAAAGTCTATTCTCTCACAGTCTAGGAGGCTAGAAGTCCAAATTCATGGTGCCAGCTCCAGGGGAAGGCTTTCTCTCTCTGTCCTGGGGAAAGGTCCTCGTCATCAATCTTCCCCTGTCCTAGTTGCTTCTCAGCACAGGGACCACAAGTCCAAAGGACATGTTCTGTTCTGGCTCTGCTTGCTTGGTGGTAGGAGGTCCCCCTGTTTCTCTGCTCCTCTCTTTTTATATCTCAAAAGAAACTGACAAAATACAATCTAATCCTGCCTCATTAACATAACTGTCTCTAATCTTGCCTCATTAGCATCATAGAGGTAGAATTTACAACACATAGGAAAATCATATCAGATGACAGAATGATGAACTATCACACAATACTGGGAATCATGGCCTAGCCAAGTTGGCACATTTTTGGGGGGCACAATTTAATCCATAACAGTAGACCTGGGCCAAAGTCTAGGCACTACCACTTACTGTGTGAACTTCGACAAATTTCCTACCTTCTCTGAGCCCTCGTGGTTTTCATCTGAAATATGGGGATAATAATTCCCTAGTATCCTAATTGTTGTTTTGGACATGTCATAAGCAGGAACCAATCCCTAGAGAAGGACATCATGTTTGGTAAAGTAGAGGGTCAGCAAAAAAGAGGAAGACCCTTGTCAAGGATTGAATTGTGTCCCCCAAAAAATGTGCATATCAATTTGGCTGGACCATGATTCCTAGTATTGTGTGATTGTCCACCATTTTGTCATCTGATGTGATCTTCCTACGTGTTGTAAATCCTGCCTCTATGATGATAATGGGGGGGGGATGAGTGGCAGTTGTGTTGATGAGGCAGGACTCAATCTATGGGATTGGATTGTGTCTTGAGACGATTTCTTTTGGGATATAACAGAGAGAAGTGAGCAGAGAGACAGGGGGACCGCATACCACCAAGAAAGTGTTGCCGGGAACAGAGCACGTCCTTCAGACCAGGGTTCCTGCTTGGAGAAGCTCCTAGCCCAGGGGAAGATTGTTGAAATGGACCTTCCACCAGAGCCAACAGAGAAGAGAAAGACTTCCCCTGAAGCTGACACCTATTAGACTGTGAGAGAATAAACTTTCTGTTTGTTAAAGCCATCCACTTGTGGTATTTCTGTTACAGCAGCACCAGATAACTAAGACAACCCTCAATGAGACGGATTGACACAGTGACTACAACAATGGGCTCAAACAGCAGCAGTTGTGAACATGGCACAGGACTAAGCAACATTTTATTCTGTTGTACACGGCAAAGGTGTCGCTAGGGTTGGTGTCACCCAGTGCAGTAAATCAAGGTATCACCCCCCATGAGTGGGGCCAGCCAGTACACACACAAAAAAACATGGGCATAGCGGTCCCGCCCCACCCCTACGCAGGGCCGACTGCAGTGCTTCGCAGCCCCACCCCTCTTGGCTCCACCCCCCACAGCTCCTCGAAGCTCTTTCTCTCTCCTGTTGGTGGAGGTGGAGACCCTCCTGGGCTCCTGGGCCTGGTCACCCGCACCCTGACTGATGAGTGATTAGGGGGTGCGCTGGGGTAGTGGTGGTGGTGAGTTACTGCTCTGGGTGATAGGTGACACCAACTCTAGTGATGTCACTGCCTTGGTGGCCCCTCCCCCACCCCTTGAGTCATTTTGGTGTCACCCCCTCTGACAGTGGTGGACCACACCCCCTACTGCTTTGGTGACGCAACTGGTACACGGAGTTGCTATGGGTTGGAGCCAACTTGACAGCATCTAACAACAACCACAAATTCCTAATGGAATATCGTGAAAATGAAATGAGATAATATACCATAGTGCCTGATACTTAGTGAACATGTAATATAGGATAACTAGATTTTGATTTCTAGTATGCAATCTGAAGAGACTTGCTCCTGACTGATTAAAATGTAACTTACAAATAGGATGGGCTATTTTATCTACCTATGACATGACAGAAGACTTCACAGGGTGGCTCGAGAAGACAAAGTAAAGTATTGTAATGACATGTGCAAAGAGCTGGAGATAGAAAACCGAAAGGGAAGAACACGCGTGGCATTTCTCAAGCTGAAAGAACTGAAGAAAAAATTCAAGCCTCAAGTTGTGATACTGAAGGATTCTATGGGCAAATTGAATGACGCAGGAAGCATCAAAAGAAGATGGAAGGAATACACAAAGTGATTATACCAAAAAGAATTGGTGGACGTACAACCATTTCAAGAGGTAGCATATGATCAGGAACCGATGGTACTGAAGGAAGAAGTCTAAGCTGCACTGAAGGCACTGGCGAAAAGTAAGGTTCTAGGAATTGACGGAATATCAACTGAGATGTTTCCACAAATGGATGCAGTGCTGGAAGCGCTCACTCGTCTATGCCAAGAAATCTGGGAGACAGCTACCTGGCCAACTGACAGGAAGAGATCCATATTTATGCCTATTCTCAAGAAAGGTGATCCAACAGAATGGGGAAGTTATCAAACAATATCATTAATATCACACACAAGTAAAATTTTGCTGAAGATCATTCAAAAGCAGCTGCAGCAGTACATCAACAGGGAACTGCCAGAAATTCAAGCTGGATTCAGAAGAGGACGTGGAACGAGGGATATCATTGCTGATCTCAGATAGATCTTGGCTGAAAGCAGAAAATACCAGAAAGATGTTTACCTGTGTTTTATTGACTATGCAAATGCATTCAACTGTGTGGATCACAACAAATTATGGATAACATTGTGAAGAATGGGAATTCCAGAACACTTAATTGTGCTCATGAGGAGCCTGTACGTAGATCAAGAGACAGTTGTTCAGCCAGAACAAGGGGAGACTGCATGGTTTAAAGTCAGGAAAGGTGTGTGTAAGGGTTGTATCCTTTGCACCATCCCAATTCAACCTGTATGCTGAGCAAATAATCCGAGAAGGGGGACTATATAAACAACGGGGCATCAGGATTGGAGGAAGACAACCTGCGTTATGCAGATGACACAACCTTGCTTGCTGAAAGTGAAGAGGACTTGAAGCACTTAATGATGAAGATCAAAGATCAGAGTAAGGATTACACCTCAATATAAAGAAAACAAAAATCCTCACAACTGGACTAAGAAGCAGCATGATAAATGGAGAAAAGATTGAAGTTGCCAAGGATTTCATTTTACTTGGATCCACAATTAACACCCATGGAAGCAGCAGCCGAGAAATCAAAAGACGCATTGCATTGGGCAAATCTGCTGCAACAGACCTCTTTAAAGAGTTGAAAAGCAAAGATCTCGCCTTGAAGACTAAGGTGTGCCTCATCCAAGCCATGGTATTTTCGATTGCATCATATGCATGGGAAAGCTGGACAATGAATAAAGAAGACTGAAGAAGAACTGATGCTTTTGAACTGTGGTGTTGGCAAAGAATATTGGATATACCATGGACTGCCAAAAGAATGAACAAATCTGTCTTGGAAGAAGTACAGCCAGAATGCTCCTTAGAAGCAAGGATGGTGAGACTACATCTTACATATTTTGGACATGTTGTCAGGAGGGATCAGTCCCTGGAGAAGGACATCATGCTTGTAAAGTAAAGGGTCAGCAGAAAAGAGGAAGACCCTCGACAAGATGGATTGACACAGTGGCTACAACAATGAGCTCAAGCATAAAAAAGATTGTGAGCATGGTGCAGGACTGGGCAGTGTTTCGTTCTGTGACACACAGGGTCGCTATGAGTCAGAACCAACCTGACAGCACCCAACAGCAACTACAGCATGACAGGAGGGCAGAGTGACTTGATGAAGAGCTAAACATTGTAAAACCTGGTTGTTGTTATTAAATCATTCAGCAGTCAAAACTTAACCACTTTTCTGACCATGGGAAATGGAAGAATAGAATCCAGCTTTCTCACTATGAAGGGAGGTATCTAAGAAGAAGGTGCAATAAAACAAACAAAACTCAAGATGTAATAGTGCCTGCTGGCTAACGACCAAATTTAACAGCAGAGAGGGAGGCCTCCTATTGTTCCCAATTCCCACCGCTGGATCAATAAGGCAGGTCCTTTCCCTATTCCCTATTTCTATCATGGTTATTGTTGCTTCCTTGCCTGGGCTAATTTCTTTCTACTCTTCAAAGATCACAGAAGTCCTTTATCCTGTTGTCTCTTCAGATCTGCCCAGCCTTCAGTGAAGTTTTTTCCCCATCCCTTGAACTTTTATTGACTTGGTTAATACCTCAAAATATATCAATTTTATTATTTTGTGGATGTTAGTTCCGTCTTTCCAACTGGACTTCAGATGTTCTGAGGGAAAGGATATAAATCTGTGTTTATATCTTCTCCTCAGCTAGCACACAAAGCCCTGTGGCTAGCATAGCATGTTTTAATACTTTTTTGAAATTGCAAAAACCCCATCTGCCATTACGGACTAGAAATGGCAACATTTCACAAGTTGCCTCATAAAAAAGAATCAAGTAGAGAAGAGGATCACTTATATGAGAAGTTAAGAGCCAGTGACGCCATCTTTAATGATTGCTAATGACTTAAGGTTCAGTTTTACCAGCAGACATATGCAGAACACACAGATTATTTTAACTTTCCAGTAAATTTTTTCGTTGATAAATTCACATTAAATTTTTTTCCCTCCTTTTAAACAGTGGTTCTCAGAATTGTCTACCTGTTAGAAGTCATCTGGGGGGTTTGAGAAAATCCTCATGGCTAGACTGCACCCCAACCCAACGAAATCAGAATTTCTAAAGTGGAGCGAAATCATCAGTATTTGTTCTAAAACTCCCTAGGAGATTCTGATGTACTGCCAAGATTGAGAACCACCACTTTTTTTTTTAAAGCAAACTATTTAAAATCCGATTAATAGAATCTCAGGTCTCAGGCTGGAAACAGATAATAAATAAATCAACACTCAGGTCTGGGGGTTCTTAACAGCCCCCACTAGTCCTGTGGACTCCCTTCTGATTCTGACAGCTCTTTTCCTGAGCTGCTTTAAGGCATTCTGTTCAGTGAGCCTAAAACTACAGTTTGAGAACAAACACATACAAGAAGTGAAACTCCTTCCCACTGCAGGGTTCATGCATCTGCTGTTAATAGAGCTTAGATTCTCCTTACCCCTAATTGGTATTCATTATTCAAATCTCACGTTGAATGTCATTTATTGACATGGCTGTCTTCTCTGACCATTCTCCAGCAATACCTGATAGTCCAGCAATATTTTGAGCACTGGTTATGATTTCTCAAACACCCTATTGTTTTCCTTCATAGCACACATGATAGTTTATATAGAAGTTTGTGTGATTATTTACTTAATGTATCTACCCCCACTGGATTTTACGTTCAGTGGTGTGAGAGACTATATCTGCTTTATTCATTGCTGTAAAGCTGGCAGATGTCACAGTGCATGTGGTAGGAGCCTAATAAATGCCTGGTGAAGGAGTGAAAATCAGAGTAGGGGTTTTGGTGGGTATTCATTGGGGTGGGAGAATGGTAGTCTCATGCCTCTCTGTGGAACATTCTAACAACAGGGAGATAACTCAGAACAGTGGACACCCTCAGACATCCAGTTTTGATGGGTGATTCTCAAATATGGCCTGCTCGTAAGAATCACATGAACTTTAAAAAAAGTACGAATACCTATGCCTTATCTCGAGAGATTGGATTCAATTGTTTTAATTCCTTAAAAAAAAATTTATTGTTTTAGGTGAAAGTTTACGGCACAAATTAGTTTCTCATTCAAAAATTTATACTCAAATTATTTTGTGATGTTAGTTGCAATCCCCATAATGTGTCAGCGCTCTCCCCCTTTCCCTTTACACTCCAGGTTTTCTGTGTCCATTTGTCCAGTTTTCCTGTTCCTTCCTGCCTTCTCGTCTTTGCTTTTGGGCAGGTGTTGCCCATTTGGTCTCGTATACTTGATTGAACTAAGAAGCACGTTCCTCACGTGTGTTATTGTTTGTTTTATAGGCCTGTCTAATCTTTGGCTGAAATGTGGACTTCGGGAGTGGCTTCAGTTCTGAGTTAGCAGTGGGTCCAGGGGCCATCGTCTCGGGGGTTCCTCCAGTCTCTGTCAGACCAGTAAGTCTGGTATTTTTTTGTGAATTTGAATTTTGTTCTACATTTTTCTCCCTCTCTGTCTGGAACCCTCCTTTGTGATCCCTGTCAGAGAGGTTGGTGATAGTAGCCGGGTACCATCTAATTCTTCTGAGCTCAAGCTTGTGGTGGCTGTGTGGTTCACGTGGTCCATTAGACCTTTGGACTAATGTTTTCCTTGTGTCTTTGGTTTTCTTCATTCTCCTTTGCTCCGAACGTGATGGGATCAATAGATGTATTTTAGACGACCTCTCACAACCTTTTAAGACCCTAGATGCTACTCACCAAAGTAGGATGTAGAATATTTTCTTTATGACCTTTTTTTTGTCAGTTGACCTAGATGTCCCCTGAGACTGACTTCAATTGTTTGAGGGAAGAATCGGGAATAAGTTTGCCAGCTGATTCTGATGTCCTGGACTACAGTCCAGTGTTTAGACACTATTGCTTTAGACATTGCCCTGAAATGACTTTCAGAAGCAGAGTTGGAAACTGTAGCCTCCATATCTATAGGCTATGGCTCAGTTATTCTTTTTGCTGTTTTGCAATAAAAATTGTGAATGTGAGTTTGAAGGTTTTCTTTGGATGAGAGACATATTACTGGACATGACAGCTCCAGAGGGATAATGTCCCAAATACCACTCACTTTGTTTAGTAATGTTGCTGACCAAGTTATGGTTTCTTAGAAATCAATATTGCGAAGTCTGATCATAATATTAGAAATGTATTGATAAACAGCAATTTTCCCAAATATTTAGGAAACTTAATCATAGATTCAGTGCTGACAGTTTTATATACTTATATCTATTTTCATAGACCATCAACACAGGAAATATTATATTAAGTAATGTGTTCCTGGTATGTGCATTCATGCCAAGAAAGGATGCACAGATTATAATACTTCAGTTATTCAAGGACCCCTCATCTAGCAAACTCAACTAATGAAACAGAGCAAAGAAGAAACATATAAGCAAAAAAGAACTCCATATACTAAAAATAAAAATCCAAATAAACTAAACCCATTACTGTTGAATTGATACTGACTCCTAGTGACCCTATAGGACAGAGTAGAACTGCCCTATAGGGTTTCCAAGGCTGTAATCCTTTTGAAAGCAGACTGCCACATCTTTCTCCCGTGGAGCAGCTGGTGGGTTTGAGTTACAGACCTTTCGGTTAATAGCCAAGAGTTTAACCACTGTGCCACTAGGGCTCCTTATACCAAAAATAGGCATTAAAAAACCAGATAATTTAAAGTAAAAAGAAAAAGTTCATATGAGAATCCATTTACTCAAGCTATTTGCTGTAACTTTAAACATAATCTAACCGTTTTGGGGCATCATGAGTCATATGAAAATAAACCCATGAACATAGCTGTATTTCAGCCCCAGTCAAGCCTTCAGATGATGGCGCGCCTGCCTGCTTCCTTCCTGCAACCTCATGAAAGTTGCTGGGCCAGAACCACCCAGCTAAGCCATTCCTGTATTCCTACCCACAGAAACTGTGAGATAACAAATATTTGTCATTTAAAAAAAAAATCATAGCTGTATATATAACACTTCTTGGGGCTAAAACAGCCCTCTGTTTTAGTACGTACGTTCTTTTTTTCTTCTTCTTTTCTTACTTTGATATTATGCATTCTGTTTATTTTATTAAAATAAATTTTATTTTAGTTTTTTGTGAATATATACACAGCAAAGGATACACCATTTCAACAAATTTTATATGTACAATTCAGTGATATTATTTATATTCTTCAAGTTGGGTAACCATTCTTGCTATCCTTTTCCAAATTATTCTACCACCATTAACTTAAAGTCACTGCCCCCTAAGCTTCGCATCTAACCTTTTGGGATGTTGTTGTCAATTTGATCCCACATATATAAGTCTTTGAGAGAGCACAATGCTTAAAGCAGACATACTTTACTAATTAGGCTAAACTTGTTTGATTCAAAGCAGACTTCTAAGAAAAGTTTTGGTTTGAGGTTTAAGGTTTAAAAATAATCTCAGGGGCATTAGTTTCAGGTGTTTATCCAGACTTACTACCTCCAGAAATTCTGGATACCACTGAGAATTTGAAATTCTGTTTAGCACCCCCCTGCCCCTGTCCCCCTTTTGATCAGGATTCTTCTACACAATCTTAGATGAAGATTTTCTGTAATGGTTACTGGGCACCATTCAGTTCTTCCAATCTCATGGTACAGAAAGCAGATGTCCATGGAGACAGCATTTCCTACTCTGATTCCTTACTCTACTGATGCTTAGGCAAAGGGAGACCTATCGTAGCTTGGATGGCCTCTTGCAAGCTTTTAAGACCCCAGACACTATGCAACAAACCAGGAGGTAGAACAGAAGCATTGGGGAACAGTATTAAACCAATTGACCGAGATTTCCCATGAGATCATGATTCTAAACCTCCAAACCCAAAAACCAAATCCTATGAGGTATTTGGTTGTATACAAGTTAGTACATATATTCTTATTTTCAATAGTTGATTGATAACATTTACATGTGTTATATAACTTAATATTTATCATAAACAATGAGAAATCCATGGTGGATGTTATTACCATTTAACAAATGAAGAAACAGATGAGATATCTAAAGGAGGACAAGGAGCTTGATGAAGTCATTTCTGATTCCTAATCCAATATTCTTTCTGCTGTACTATGTTGTCTTATAAAATACAGAACGATCTTTAATAACCATAAAAATAATATGTAATCATCAAAGTTTAAGGTTTAGTACACTTAGTTTAAAAATGTAGAACACTGTTGCATTCTGTAAACATTTCATTATAAGTTGTAAGTTGAAGTAATAATGTTGGAGCACCTGAAGGAGTAAGTTTTTGTTATATGGAAAAATCTCCTAAGTGAATACTTCATTTAGTAGGAATTCAGATGATGAAGTAATACACACACATACACAAACACATATACAGATTTTTTCAAACTGGACTTTTCAACCACTATGAATCACCACTATTTCTTATGTGCAGTGCTGTGTGGTGTGGGCTATTTATTATTTACATGATCTACAAACCATTCTTCTGTGCTCAAAAATGGCTCATGAAAGAAAGAAGGAGATAGCAGCAGTCATTGATAACTAGCAGACAGACAGTATACACCCAACTGGAAGAGAGCCAAAACAATGATACTAACCTCCTCTCCACGAAAAGTGGTTTAGGGATCTTGGCTTGTGCTAACATTCTGCTTGGCAATACATATGGTGGTACTGTTACAATAGATGATGTAATTTATGCCTCTTTGAAATTCTTATCTTGTACTTCATCAGCTCAGTTCTCCAATCCTAGGATCAGATGTTTGGCTAATATGAATTGGATGAGAAGGAAATCCCATGTGCTCTCTGGCCTCCTCCCACCTCCTCGGCAAGGGATGGGCAGACTATCTTGCAGAAGCAGCTGAAAGAAGGCTGTGCTTTTTGGATATTTACAGGAGCATTGTAAACCCCTGCAAGGATGGAAGGGGCTATTACTTTGCAACTGCTTCTTTCATTACTTTGTCCACTGCTGATTTTTTTTTTTTTTTGGTAGAGCTGTGCTGGCCATTGGCCTTTCACCTTCTAGGATTTGGTGGTTTTCTTTCCAGGATGTTCTCAGGTATGGAAACATTTATGGAACATTATATCCCACCATCCATGTTGGTATTAAAGTAAAGGAGCAATCTCTCCAGATATTAGTCTATTGTCTGAGTCTTTATTACATTGCACTTAAACTACCAGAGTTATTTTTCCTCCTCTATTCTAAAACTAGAAAAATTGATTTTGAGTCACTACATGAAATTCCTCCTCATCCCCTTATTCATTAATTTGTTAATTGGTTATGTGGTGTTTTAAAAGATGTCCACAAATTCTTTGACTTAACTCCCTTCATAGGTGGAGTCTAACTCCCTGCCACTTGAATGTGGGCCAGACATAAGGACTCTTAACAAACAGAATGTCACAGAAGTGATGATTTGTGACTTCTGAGGCTAGGTCATAAAAAACATTACCTCTTCTATTTGGTCGCTCTTGGATTTCCCAGTCTAGGGGAAGCCTCCTGCCATGCTGTGAGGGTATTCAAATAGTCTTGGGAAGGCCCATGTGGGGAGGAACTGAGACCTTCTGTTAATAGCAAGCACTAATTTGCCAGCTGTGTAAAAGATCCACCATACAAGTGCATTTTCTAGCCCCAGTCAAGCCTTCAGATGACTCTAGTTCTTGCTGATATCTTAATTGCAACTCATGTAAGACGACAGCCAGACACCCAGCTAAGTCACTTCCCAAATTTATGATCCACAGAAACTGTGAGAGATAATACATAATTATCGTTGTTGTAAGGCATTAAGTTTTAGGGGAATTTGTTAAATAGCAATAATACAGTTTATCTTGCTAAGACAAGGTGCTGCCTTTATTCATGCAACAAATATTTACTGAGCATCTAGTATGTGTCAAGCAGTCTGTTAGGTACTGGGTAAAGCTAAGTGTACAGAAGAGACATAATCCCTGTCTTTAAAGAATTTATAATCTTGTAGTGGATACAACTATTAAATAAAAGAAATGATTATACAATTATTTAATTACAATAAGTGTTAGGGGGAATAGCAGGGCCATGAGTGCTTATGATCCTCATTTTGAAGGTTAAGAAAGGCTTCTCTCAGGAACTATCTTAGGCTGGGTTCTCTAGAACAGCAACAGCAGTAAAGTGTATAAATATATACAGAAAGATTTAAATTAAGGAAATAGCTCATGCAGTTGTAGAGGCTGGT
The DNA here is from genome assembly GCF_000243295.1 of Trichechus manatus latirostris. Taxonomy (NCBI): domain Eukaryota; kingdom Metazoa; phylum Chordata; class Mammalia; order Sirenia; family Trichechidae; genus Trichechus; species Trichechus manatus. The sequence goes on along the minus strand of NW_004444012.1, from coordinate 6,187,041 downwards.
AAGTGCCAAGTTTGTGGGTCAGGCTGGAGGATGGAGGCTTCTCCTGATTCACGTAGCCATAGGGACTGGCAAACCCAAGATCCACAGTTCAGACAGCAGGGCTTTTGCTCACGGGCTGTGAAGACCTATGAATCCCAAGATCAGCAGGCAAGATGGCAGGAAAGCTGCTAGCTCAAATCCCAAGAACCGGAGGTTAGACAAACAGAAGCCAGCTGCAGGATCCAACGTGAGCAAAAGCCCACGCCTTGCTAGAAAGTCCACTTATATTGGATGCAGGCCACACCTCCGAGGAACCTCCTTTCAACTGATTGGCTCCTCACAGCAGATCCCATCATGGAGGTGATCACACGATATCAAATCTCATCATGGAGGTGTTCACATCATTATATGACTGCCAAACTCCATCATAACTGTCAAACCACCGAGAATCATGGCTTAGCCAAGTTGACACACAACCTTAACCATCACAGGTATTGACATTAAAGCTGAGACTTGAGGAATGTATAGGAGTTAACCAGGTGAAGAGCAAGACGGAGGAGGGGAAGAAGTTTGCCAGGCAGAGAGAGCAGCATATGTGGAGGCCCTCACTCAGTGGTCCCAATCAAGGAATTTCTTTGCTAGTATCTACTGGTAGATGGTTCATTCATTCCTATTTCTTCAAAGAAATGTTTTCTGAGGGTCTGCTATGTGCCAAGCACTGTTCTAGGCCCTGGGGATACTGCCGTGAACAAAACAGATCCCTGCCCTTATTGAACTTACATTATAGTGGGAGAGGACAATAAACAAAAATAAAGAAAACATACAATATGGCAATCGATGATAAGTGCTAAGAAGAAAAATAAAGCAGGTAAAGGAGATAGGGAGTATTGGGGGAGGAGTGAGTTGCAATTTTAAATAGGATGATGAGGAAAGCCTCGCTGAATAGGTAAGATTTGTGCAAAGACCTGAAGGAGGCAAAGAAGTGAGTCATAGAGATAGCTGGAGGAAGAGCCAAGGGAGTATCAAGTTTAAGGTCTTGAGGAGGGAGTGTGCCTGATATGTTGGATGAACCACAAGGAAACCAGTGTGTCTGCAGCTGAGTGTGTGAGGGGGAGAATTATAGGAAATGAGGTCAGAGAGGTAAGGTTTGGGAGGAGGTAGATTGTGCATGGCCTTGTAGGCCATTGTAAGGACTTATGTCACTCTGGCTTCTGTGAGAGTGGATTGCAGGGGAGCAAGGGAGATCAGTCATGAGGCTATTGAAATAATCCAGGAGAAGGTAATGATGATTTGGACCAGGGAGAAAGCAGTGGAAAAGGTGAGAGTCATCAGATTTTGGCTACATGTTGAAGGTGTAAAACCAAAACACCAAACCCACTGCCATCAAGTCATTTCCAGCTATAGCAACCCTACAGGACAGAGTAGAACTGCCCCATCGGGTTTCCAACGAGCAGTTGGTGGATTCAAACTGCCAACCTTTTGGTTAGCAGCTGTAGCTCTTAACCACTGGGCCACCAGGGCTCCTTGTTGAAGACGTAGCTGATAGATTTTGCTGATAGGCTGGCTATAAGGTGTGAGACAAAGAATCAGGGTTGACTGTAAGACTTTTAGTCTAAGCAAAAAGAAGACTGAGTCAGGAGCTAGTCTTTTGTAAGGGAGACTAAGAGCTAAGTTAAGATTCCTATTAGATATCTGAGCAGAGATGTTGAATAGGCAGTGAGACATACAGGTCTGGAGTCAGGAGAGGGGTCTGGGCTGGAGATACACATTCAGCAGTAGCAGGTATATAATTGGATTTTTAAAAAATGAGGACAAATGAGGTCACAGGAAATGAATACCTATGTAAAACAGAAGCAGGCCAAGGACTGGGTCCTGTGGCAACTAATGTTAGAAGGTTGATGAAATAAGGGGAAATGAGTAAAAAAGACTGGGAAGTAGGAGGAAAATCAAGAGAGTGTGGTACCCTGGAAGCCAAGTTTCTAAAGTATTTTGAGAAGAAGAGCATGAACAATGGTGTCAAACATTACTGAAGGGCCAAATAAGGGAACTTGACCATTGGGTTTAGCAATGTGGATGCCACTAGTGGAGAACAGTTTTGGTGCATGGAAGAAGCAAAAGCCAATTAAAGGGAGTTCTAGAGAGAATGGGAGAACAGAGTTTAGAGATGTGAATATAGATAACTCTTTAGTAGAATTGTAAGGAAGAATGGGAAAATGAACTTGTAGCTAGAGGACAGTGTAGATGAGAGAAATAACATCATGTTTGTATACTGATGGGATCCAGTAGAGAGGGAAAAAACAATGATGATGCAGGAAAGGGAAAGAATTGAGATCTAGTGAACAAATAGAGATTTCAGCCTTAGATAGGAATATGGACAGTTCATCTCTGATAACAGAAGGGAAGGTGGCATATATGGGCACAGATGCTGGTGGGAGAGTGGAGGTGTTTGTGGGAGCTTGTGGAAGTTCTCTTATGATTATTTCTATTTTCTTAGTGAAATAGCAATCAAGGTCAGGAGCTAAGAGTGAAGATGGGGGAGGAGGTGTTGGAAGTTTGAAGAGAGAGGAGAAAATATGAAATAATTGTCTAGGAGAGTAGGATAGTAAGTGGACTAGGGAAATGCAGTATGATTGCTGGGCAGTATGAAGGGCAGGATTGAAGCTAATAGTCATAAATGTCATGAAATTTAAAGGGAGACTAGTCAGCATGGATGACTGTTTTCTTCTAGCTCCATTCAGCTGCATGTGTACAGGTACAGAGTAAATTTCTGTGAGAAAACTGTATTTGCTTTCCACGTCTTACAAATGGCTGCTAAAATAATTAAATGATGATTTTTGCAAAATCTGCTTCATGTAGGATTGTTGGAGAATGCAGGTCTCTGGTTAATGGAATATTTTGGATAATTAAGTCTATTATATCATCATGAACTAATTTTTTTATAGAATTAGAAGATGAAAAATAACAACTCTGAACATTACATAACTTTTGGGATAATAGTAAGCATCTAAATACTTAACACCCTTAGAGCACTGTTATAAAAAGTAATGATCAATGTATCATCCTAAGGGAAAATCTGGTTATTTGAGTTTTCTGGCAGTTTGAATTCTGGATGAATTATATTGGGAATTTCCCAAAAAGAATACAAATGGAAAGAGATGTCACTAAATATAATATGAATATCTTCATGGGAATCCATCTGTTGTGTCTTGGTTGTAACTGTGATATCATTGGAGTGAGGTTTTTTTTGGCCCCTCTTAGTTGCTTTTATCCTGGATAGTGAAGCAACCAACCCAATTCTGACTCATAGCAACCCTATAGGACAGAGTAGAATTGCTCCGTAGGGTTTCCAAGGAGCAGCTGGTGGATTTGAACTGCCTACCTTTCGGTTAGCAGCCATAGCACTTAACCACTGGGCCACCAGAGCTCCAGTGAAGCAACAGGCAGGGCATAATTGGATTCTGAATGGTAGGCAATGCCAACACAAATGCTAATGTCAGTGAGGGAGGGCATGATTATTTAGAATTGCTCCATCTTTGATTGTTGCAAAACAGATATTTCTCTCTCAGCTGCTCGTATATTTTCGTAGCCCAAACTCTTTATGCATATGACTGTGATTTACATTATTTCACTTATTTTGCTAAAATAACTTTTGCCTGATTACATAAGCAGTGCATATTCACTAATATAATTTGGAAAATATAGGAAAGTAAAGAGAAGAAAATACAAGTTACCCATTATCTTACCACTCAGAGATGATCAAAATTAACATTTTGGTGAATTTTAATCTAATATTTTAATTCATACATATGTATATTTAGAAAATTTGTATCAAGCCATATGTAATTTTATATCCTTTTTTTAAACTTCATATTTTATTATGAACATCTCGCATGCCATCACATATTCTTTGAAAACATAATTTTTAATGACTATGTGGTAGTCTATTGTATGAACGAGCCACCCCAGTGATGGAAAGGAGGGAATGTCGTTACCACCAAGAAAGAAAAGCTAGAAGTGGAGTGTGTCGTTTGGACCTGGGATCCCTGAGCTGGACCCAGGAGACAGAGAGAGAGAGCTGTAACACCAGAGACGGCAAGAAGCAGCGGCAGAGAAGTGGTGGCAGTGAAGGCAGGAGAACTAGAAGACTGGCTGGAGGCAGTGTGGTGGGCTTCCTGGCTATGGAGCGAGAAAGCCGAGCACCTTTGGGCAGGAAGCTTGCTGTAGAAGTGAGGTGCCTCCAGGCACTTGTTAGTGGAGCTAGGCTTGCTGACCCATGGAGCGAGGGAGCTGAACGCCTTCAGGCCAAGGCTTACTGGAGGAGTGAGTTGTCTCTGGGCACTTATTGGTGGCGCTAAAGTGTTTGTAACACTTGCAGGACAGAGGCCAGGTCTGCCCAAGAAGACTGAGGGGCTGATGGCTGAGAGGCTGAGGGCCAGAGAGAGGCCTGCCTGTGGGTACGGCTGGGAAGAGGCTGTCCTGATCGAAGAACTATATCTTGTTACTTCCCTAATAAACCTCATAACTGTAAGTACAGTTTGTGAATTCTATGTGGCCGTTGCAATGAATTATAGAACCCAGCAGAGAAGTAGAGAGTGCCATGGGAGGGACAGCTGGTGTCAGAATTGGTAGAAAGTTTGGAGAGGAGAGGCATGTCTGACTTCCACTTCATAGGAATCATCTTTGGGCTGTTGATACTGATGATGATTCTTCTTTCCCTCATAAAGTTAGATGAGGAGGTCAGATGACACTGCCGTGCCATTTTTACAGATGGATTGACATAGTTGCTGTGATAATGGGCTCAAACATAGCAATGATTGTGAAGATTGTACAGGACCAGGCAGTGTTTTTTCGGTTATACATATGGTCGCTATGCAGGGACCTATCTACAGAAAATATAAGAAGCCCTAGTGGTGCAGTGGTTAAGCACTCGGCTGCTAACTGAAAGGTTGGCGGTTCGAGTCCACCAGCAGCTCCATGGGAAAAAGATGTCACAGTCTGCTTTTGTAAAGATTTACAGCCTCGGAAACCCTATGGGGCAGTTCTACTCTCTCCTACGGGGTTACTATGAGTCAGAATTGACTTGTTGGCTATGGGTTTAGTATTTTTTGTTTTTGTCTATGTGGAAAATAGCTCCTATGGCAATTAATTTTAAATTGCTGAATGATGTCTCACAGCTGGCAATGGAAACTGCAATGGCCAATTTTACAAATGGTATGGGGGTGTCATCTGTCCTCTGACTTCACAAGGGAGAAGGAGAATCAAGATCAACAGCCCAGGACTGCTTCCTGTGAGATGGAGGTCAGGCAAGCCTTCTCTCTCTGCCATCTTTACCAATTCTGACACTACAATCCCTCCCACGGCACTCTCTGCTTCTGTGCTTGGCTTGATCATTAGTTGCAACAGCCACACAGAACTCGCAGACAATACTCATGATTATGGGGTTTATTAGGAAAGTAACAGGTTACAATTCAGGTTCAGGAACACCCAGGATACAGTTCTTCCATCAGGATAGCAACTTCCCAGGTGTGCTGCAGGCACACCTCTCTCTGGCCCTTGGCCTCTGCCCTGCTCAGGCAAGTGTTACAAAGCTCTTTCAGCTCTGCCAATAGGTACCCCAAGGCACCCGACTCTGTCAGTAAGCCTCGGCCCAAAAGGGCTCAGCTCTAGCTCCGTGGGTCGGCAAACCTAGCTCCACTGAGTGCCCAGAGGCACCCTACTCTGCTAGCAAGCCTCCTGCCCAAAGGCACTCAGCTTTCTCACTCCTTGGGCCAGGAAACCCACCACACTGTCTCTTGCTGGTCTCTCTTGTTGGTCTCTTCTGCCATCGTTTCTCTGCCACTGCTTCTTGCCATCTTCAGTGTTACAACTCTCTCTCTCTCTGTCCCCTGGTTTCAGGAGATTCTGAGGGATCCTGGGTCCAAAAGACACACTCTGCTCTTGGCTGTTCTTCCCTGGTGGTGGTGGGATCCTCTCTTTCCTGTCTCTCATTTCAAGCCCAGCGGAATGGCAAAACTGACTAGTCCCCTTGTTGTTGTTGTTGGGTGCCATCAGGTCGATTCCAACTCATAGTGACCCTGTGTACAACAGAACAAAACACTGCCTGGTCCTGCACCATCTTAACAATCATTGTTATGCTTGAGCCCATTGTTGCAGCCGCTGTGTCAATCCATCTCGTTGATGGTCTTCCTCTTTTATGCTGACCCTCTACTTTACCAAGCATGATGTCCTTCTCCAGGGACTGGACCCTTCCGATAACATGTTCAAAGCATGTGAGACAAAGTTTTGCCATCCTTGCTTTTAAGGAGCATTCTGGCTGTACTTCTTCCAAGACAGATTTGTTTGTTCTGGCAGTCCCCTTGGTGGGCCACAATTATCCTATTTGCACAGTGGGTGGGAGTTACAAGACCATGGTGAGAAAGACCACACAAAAGCGATCCATTTCACCGCACCAATAGAAAATGCTCATTATTAGTACCTCTTCTCAAGCCGTGCCCAGGGAATGTGCCATACCTGCCATACCTTAGTTACGCCTCTGCAGCTATGATTTGGAACTGATTCAACGGCATCTAACAACAACAACATATGAATGTACTCTGTTTTATTTAGCAATTCTCCTATTGTTGCATATTTAGAATGTTTTTAAATTTTAGAAAACACTATGGTGAGCATCCTTGGACAGAAGTTGTTTTTTGTAGTACTGATTATTTTCTTAAGGTTGATTTCTAAAAATGGAACTATAGTGTCAAAGTGTACAAATATTTTAAAAATTATAGGTACATATTGTAGTTGCCCTCCTGAAAGGTAGTGGTTATTTGCAGGCTCCCTGGAAGTGAACAAGTGGTCGTTTGAGAATTCCATCTGTCTCTGTAGCGTCTGTCTGTCCTCTTTATCTGTGATTGCTTCACTTCAGTTTAGTTTTCACACGAACTATTCCATTAACCTCTGTGATGGTTAGGTTGTGTATTATCTTGGCTGGGTCATGATTCTCAGTGGTTTGGCAGTTATGTAATGAAGTAATTTGGCAGTTATGTAATGATGTAGTCATCCTCCATGATGTGATCTGATGTGATCAGCCCATCAGTTGTAAGCGGAGTTTCCTCAGGGGTGTGGCCTGCATCCAGTATATATATGGACATTCTGGCAAAGCTTGCACGCTTGCTCTGGATTTTGCATCAGCTTGTCATCATTTGACCTCCAGTTCTTTGGACTTGAACCAGTGGCCTACTGTACTACTTGCCGATCTTTGGATTTGTCGACCTCTGCAGCCTGTGAGCCAGCAGCCTGCCCTCTTACCTGCTGATCTTGGATATGTCAGCCCCTGCAACTATGTGAGTCAGGAGAAGCCTCCAGCCTGATGGCTAATCCACGGACTTGGGACTTGCCAGCCTCTACAACCATGTGCGCCATTTCCTTGAGAGAACTTTCTCTTTTTCTCTCTCTCTATATATATGTAAATGCTTTACTGGTTTTGCTTCTCTAGAGAACCCAGCCTAAAACAGCCTCCCAAGGCTATCTCTCCACCAAGATATTGTCCATGCTGCTGCCAGAGGTATCTTTACACCACCAGCCCCCTCACTTCCCTGATAAAAACCTCCTCAGTCCCATTGGATTATGTGGTGGCACACAATACCCTTCAAGCCTGCTCCAGCCTCCCTTTTCAGCCTCATTGGTCACACAGAATGTCTTTTTATTTCCAAAACATACAATGCTCATTCATGCCTACAAGCCTTTACACATATTTCACTCTGCCATGTTTCCTCCCTAAAACTCCAATTCATCCTTCAAGATGCAGGGAGGGCCAAGAGCCCCTTTGGTAAGGTCACCCTTACTTCCCTGGGGGAGGCAGTGGTGCATGGCACTGAGGTACCACCCACGGCACTGCACCCCATCCACACCGCAGCACTAATCACTTTGCATGTTTTCCCCATGGACTTTGAGTACCTCAAGGACCTTGTCTTCTTTATTTTATCCTCACTTCTTAGCCTATTACATAGTTGGGGATCAATAAATATTTATCGACTCGAAGGCTAAAAGCACAGAACCAGTTTGGGTATTCTGTCATTATCTATCTCAGAAGAGTCGGATTTCAGGGATACCATTGCTAACTAGTCTACAGTGGTCTCTTGCTTGACTTCCCTTAAATAGCATCTACGCATACAGTCTGTACTGTGCTGTCTTTGATTATCAACTCCTGTTCTTTCATCTCTTCCAAGTCATATGTCTTAATTGTGTTCTACAGCTCGTCCCTCCTCCAATACTTTTGCTCTATCCAGTCCATTCTGATTTCACTAATTGAACAAAGCTTAGTGCCACGAGCAGTTAATGGCTTCACCTCCATACTTTCCCTTTTGTTCTTGCACTGTTGCCATAGAACACCCCAGCTGTCGATACTCTCTGATCCTTTGTACAGGTGGCTGAGAAACACACAGAATTGTGTTGCCTTGATATTCCTGCTATGTACCCTATTCTATATTTTATGTGTTTTCTCTGCTTCTGATTTATTTTTTATTTTACTGGGTTTATATATACCCTGTAAGCCACCTCTATCCTTTGTTGAACAAGACAGAATATAGATACACACATCAATGCATAAACACATGCTGATTTCCATTACTACAAGTCTCTTTCATGCTCTCAGAAGGCCACTTGGTGCTCCTTGCTTCTCACCTATACACATATTGTTTTGTTGTTTCCTACAGCTCCCCAGGATTGCTGTTCCAAACCTTTCCTACTTTCTCTTTCAGTGACATGATCCCAAACTTGACTTAAAAAAAAAAAAAATAAAAGATTTTCCTCAACTTCTATCTCTTCCACCTCACCCTTTCTTTGAGGGGGTCTAGTTGGACAGCTCCTGGGATACCACTCATATAATGATCTGTGTGTATAGTGTCCCTGGTCTTTTACTGCGCACAGCCTCCGTGACTCCTTCTCTGCCCAAATCTGCTCCAGTGAATCTCAGTCCACGAACTCAGCTAACAACGTAATTTGCTTTATTTTCTATAATGTAACTTAATTTCTGACTCTAAGTTCCTATTCTGCTCGTGTGGTTAAAAAAAATTAACTTCTACTCTTCTTAGCATTTACTCTTTCCCCCCACTAGATTTTTTTTTGTTTTAAATATTTTGCTGTGTTTTGGGTGAAAGTTTACACAGCAAATTAGGTTCCCAATTAACAACTTTTATACATATTTTTCAGTGACATTGGTTACATTTTCCACATTGTGTCAACATTCTCATTATTTCCATTCTGGTTGTTCCATTTCCATTAATCTAGATTACCTACCCCTCCCCCCCAATTTTATCCTCCTTACTTTAGGGGAAACGTTGACCATTTGGTCTCATATAGATGATTTTTTTTTAAAAGGAGCACGGTACTCACAGGTGATATTGTTTATTTTATGAGCCAAGCTGTTATTCAGCTGAAGAGTGACCCTGGGAGTGGTTTCAGTTCAAAGTTTAAAAGGTATCTCAGGGCGATAGTCTCAGGGGTTCCTCCAGTCTCCACTGGTCCAGTGAGTCTGGCCTTTTTTTTTTTTTTTTTTTTAAGAATTTGAGTTTTGTTCTACAGTTTTCTCCAATTCTACCTGGGACCGTCTATTGTATCCCTGGTCAGAATGGTCAGTAGCCTCCCGCTAGATTTTATGCAGTGGCAAGTCTTGGGAATAGAGGAGAATGAGGAAAGACAGTCATTGTTTTCTTAGATGTTGGTCCACATGGGTTACCACTGAGAAGTCTGCTCTGACTGTCCTTGGCACATGGGCATCTCATGGTGAGCCTCCCTGGGGTCCTAATCCCTAGACACACCGCACAGCCATTTCTCTCTCGGGTCTTGCCTCCTTCTGTTAGGCTGCTGAGAGACAGGACCCTGATTCCTTGCTCTTGGAATCCACAGATGGCTTTCTCACTATTTCCCCCTTTCCTGGCTGTGGTAATTTCTTGTTGTTGTTATTAGGTGCTGTGCAGCTGATTTAGACTCATAGTGACCCCATGTGACAGAGTAGAACTGCCCCATAGGGTTTTCTTGGCTGTAATTTTCACAGAAGTAGATCACCAGGTCTTTCTCTTGCAAAGCTGCTGGGTGGATTTGAACCGCCAAACTTTCGATTAGCAGCCAAGCGATTAACCATTTGTGCCACCAGGGATCCTTAGTCTGGGGATAGAGCTGACTAACTGTTTTAAATACTGGAAGAAAAAAACTCATAGAATGTCTTAAACAGTACTTTATAGTGCTTAAAGTACCAGAGTACTTAATGAACTATATACCTCATAGAAAATAAAAACAAACAAAAATTACTTTCTGATTTTTCTATACTTGCCCCCATTCCCTTTACCACCAAACTTTTTGAAACAGTTATCTCTGTCCATTGTCTTCATTCTGTTTTAGTCATCCCTTAACCGCTCGTAACCCAGCTTTTATTTCTACCACTCTGTTGAAAACACTCTTATTCACCAACCCAACTGTTTTAATTTCTTTCCCTTTCCTTTTCTCCTAGCTCTATTTTTCCTTACAATCTCCCCCTCTCTCTCCATATTATTTGACTATTCAGTGGTACCCATTGTGCTATGCACTGAAGGTGTAAGAATAAATTAGATACTTCTTGATTTTAAAAACTCAGGGTCAGGTGAGGAATATAGGTTAAAAAAAGTGTCTTAGTTATCTAGTGCTGCTATAATAGAAATACAATGAGTGGATGGCTTTAACAAATAGAAATTTATTCGCTCACAGTCTAGTAGGCTAGAAGTCCAAATTCAGGGTGCCAGCTCCAGGGGAAGCAGGCTTTCTCTCTCTGTGGGAAGGTCCTTGTCATCAATCTTCCCCTTGGTCTAGGAGCTTCTCGGCTCAGGGACTCTGAGTCCAAAGGATGCACTCTGCCCTCAGCTCTGCTTTCTTGTTGGTAGGAGGTCCCACTGTCTCTCTGCTTGCTTCTCTCTTTTGTATCTCAAAAGAGATTAACTCAAGATACAACCTAATCTTGTAGATTGAGTCCTGCCTCATTAACATTGTTGTTTTTGTTAGGTGCTGTCGAGTTGATTACAACTCTTAGCAACCCTGTATACAATAGAACGAAACACTCCCCAGTCCTGTGCCACCCTCACAATTGTTGTTATGCTTAAGCCCATTGTTGCAGCCATTGTGTCAATCCATCTCATTGAGGGTCTTCCTCTTTTTCACTGACCCTCTACTCTACCAAGCATGATGTCCTTCTCCAGGGATTGATCCCTCCTGACAATATTTCCAGAGCATGTGAGATGTAGTCTTGCCATCCTTGCTTCCAAGGAGCGTTCTGGTTGCAGTTCTTCCAAGACAGATTTGTTCCTTCTTTTGGCAATCCATGGTATATTCGATATTCTTCTCCAACATCACAATTGAAAGGCATCAATTCTTCTTCGGTCTTCCTTGTTCATTGTCCAGCTTTCACATGCATAGAGGTGAGTGAAAACACCTGACCCTCATTAACATAACTGCCTCTAATCCTGCCTCATTAACATCATAGAGGTAGGATTTACAACACATAGAAGAATCATACCAGATTGACAAAATGGTAGACAATCACACAATACTGAGAATCATGACCTAGCTAAGTTGACACTCATTTTGGGGGACACAATTCAATCCATAACAATAAGTAAGCAAGTACTTCGCAAAATTTGTTGCTTCTAAGCTGCATTTTTAAAAATGATGTTCTTCCTGGTTGGTGACTGTTATGAATTGAATTGTGTCCTCCCAAAGTGTGTGTCAACTTGGGGCTGTTTCTAATAATCCACAAAATAGGTCATAAGAGTCAGTGTTATATACGAGAGAGTATGGAACCATTTTGTGGTAGTACTAGTTAGGTAAGAATTTTCCTGTCCCCACCCTAACCTCTCCACCCTCACCTGAACGCTCTTTGGCCCTGGAAGAAAAAGTCAGAATCATATTAGCAAAATGGAGAAAGGGCAAGTACAAAGAAGAAAGACTCCTCTCCCTTTCCTGGCTTCCTACCTACCAAAGTCTTTCAGGGAAGAGTGAGGCAAGGAGGAGAGGTTTTAACCTGAAGTCAGGTTTGAAGTTTTGATTATTGCATGTCATTGGATACTCTTAAACTTGAGACTGTGTTTGCAACTTAAAAGGCTCGTTGGGTTTTTCATCACCTGAGTGATCAAAAGAGTCACGGGGCTGTTGAGTTTTCATCCAAGTCAGGGGAAGAATGTTCCTCACCAATTAACCTTTAAAGGGAGAGTGGGAGACAAAATAAAGTTGCTTAGTGATTACATTCCTTGAATCCTATTTGTTGGACATATTGGTTAAACTTATTTCATTTTCAGAGGATCTGGTGTAATCTTGGGCAGATAGTGGAAAAGACAATATGGTTGATATGAAAAGTCTTCAATTACATCTTAACTATGTGGACCTTGGGAGCACACCTCATTCCTATGAATCATGACTTCCTAATCTGCAAAACACAGCAAGTAAATAATGCCTGCCTTTTTACTTCACAGTATTGATAGGAAGAGCAAATGAGCCAGCACACTTAACAGGTAATCAGCAACCAGTTGCTTTCAAGTTGATTCCAACTCATGGCGATCCCATTTGTGTCAGAGTAGAACTGTGTCCATAAAGGTTTTCAATGACTGATTTTTTTTGGAAGGGGATCACCGGGCTTTTCTTCTGAGGTGCCTCTGGGAGGACTCGAACCTTTAATGTTTCAGTTAGCAGCCAAGCGTGTTAATCATTTGCACCTATTGGCTCTTCCAATAGGTACTCAAAATCAATTAAACACTTGATGGTTGATGTACCTTGACTGGATGGTACTTTAAAAGCTCATCAAATCTTTCCTTCTAGCACATGGACTGGGCCATCCTAAACCCATAGCTAAATAAGAACAACTAAAATAGGTAAAAACAAAGCAACACACACACACACAACAACAAACTCCAGAGAAGGACATTTCATAGAATCTCCAGTGACCCATTCTTACGCCTAACACTACAAGGATAATCTACTCTGCCTGAGTATTCTTAATATTCTAGCACCTCTCGTAAAGGCCATTGACAACTTAGCACTAATGAAAGTTTTCTTCCCCACATCATTTTTTCAGCACCTTCTCCAACAACAGTGTCGAGTTACTAGCCAATTTCCTCGGAACTAAAGTGAGTCAAGAGAGTTAGTGAATTATTAAGAAAATTATGTAC
>NW_004444012.1:6160479-6164924 GCF_000243295.1 Trichechus manatus latirostris | reverse complement strand
TCTTAGGAAGTGCCAAGTCTGATTCAGTATGTCTGAGGTGGATCTGAGATTCTGCATTCCTAACAAGCTTCTGGGGAATGCTGATGCTGTATTAGGAAGATCCAGGGGAGGGAAATGTTCTTATAGGTGACATTCTATTATAAGAGAAGACCTCAGTCTGTAAAGATAGAGCCAAAGAAGGCATGTGATCAAGTCTTTAATGGTTCAAAGAGTAAACATAGACTAATTCGTTGAATACTAGAAATGGGGGAACCCCTGCAGCTTTGAAATAAAAGTTCAGGGATAAAGAAAGTGAAGCATACTTACTGTAAAACAAACCAGTTGTCATGGAGTCGACTCTGACTCATGGCAACCCCATGTGTGTCAGAGGAGATCTGTGAAATGGCTGATTTTTCTGAAGTAGATCACAAGTCCTTTTTTCTGAGGCAACTCTAGATGGACTCACACCTCCAACCTTTTGGTTAGCAGCTGAGCATGTTAACTGTTTGCACAACCCGGGAACTCCATACTTAGTCTTAAAAAAAAAAAAAAAAACCAAACCCATTGCCGTGGAGTCAATTCTGACTCATCATGACCCTATAGGACAGAGCAGAACTGTACCATACAGTTTCCAAGGAGGAGCTGGTAGATTTGAACTTTGAACTTTTGGTTAGCAGCCAAGCTCTTAACCACTGCACCACCAGGGCTCTGTATTTAGTCTAGGGTATCATCCTCAACCATTGAAGGAAGCTGGACCATTTGGACAAACAGATAACTTTTGTCAAAATAACTGTGTCACAAAAGTCTTAGTATATCAGTACAGCTGAAAACAATATTTTGGCTAGGATCAACTATTGATTTCCCATAGAATGGTTATTATGATGATGATATGAGCTGTGTAGAATCCTTTTTTTTTTTTTTTTTTAATTTTGAGCTACCTCCAAAGGGCTGGATAAATTCCTATGATATCAAGGTATGAATTTCAAAGTGCAGGAGGAAGAAAATACTGGGTTTTGAAGTCATTAGATTTGGGTTTGAACCTGTACGGTATTATTTATTAAATCAATAGCTGTGGCTGATGTATTTGTTTTCTTTGCTGTTTGGTTTCTTTGTAAACTGTGGATAAAAGGTGGTCATAGAGAGGATTAAATAAGATGAAGCATGCAAAGCACTTAGCGCAGTGCCTGGCATGTTAAAAGAACTCAGTGAATTTTGGTTTTCCTTTATACACCTCCCCAAATTAGAAAAGAACAGGTGGGTCCAGAGCCCAAGAGTAAATGGCAAGAGAAATTTTGGAGCAGATCAGCTGTTTGCTTCCTGTTTGGATCTGGTGTGTAGCGATATTCCACAATCTGGGAGCTTGTCCTTGTAGCTGAAGAGTTACTTTTCAAGCCGCTTTTCTCTCCCAGTGAGATTGGGGCCTGGGGTTCAGAGTGGCCTATGTGTGGGGTGAGCAGAATTCACACCCTCCTCCCTCTGTGCTAACCTCCTAGCTGCTGCCGGAGGACTCCTCAGGATTCAGGCCTCTGTACTCTCCATCACCACACTAGGCCGCTCTCTCAAACAAGAGAAAGAAAGGTGGTTTTCTCTGTGGTTCAGTAAATACCTCAGAGCGGGGCAGAGAGCAAGGACTAGTAAAATTGAAGAGGAAGGCTTTCTCACTCGTGTCTGGCTCCCCCAAACCCTGAGGAATCTGTTCCTGTTTAAAACAAAAAGCAAAACAGATTTCTTCAAACCGGTTTAAAAGAATAGAGATGACTAAGGCAGTGTATTTGTTTCAGCTGTCACAGGAGCCAGAGATTCCTGGACTTAAAAAAAAAAATTCTTCTGTGTTTTTTAAAATACTGTGGTTCCTTCCTAGAGACTCTTGAAAAGAAATCTTTGTTTGACCTTTCAGGCTGTTGAACTGAGATTGAGTGGGGTGTGTGTTCGTGTGTGTGTGTGTGTGTGTGTGTGTGTGTGTGTGTGTGTGTGTGTCTTTGCGAGTGCCTGTGTGTGTGGGAGGAGGTGGTTAGGTAAGAAGGCTGGGAGGTGGGTGGCGAAGGAGTGAGTGAGTGAGAGGAAGAAACAGCTCAGTTCCTACTCCTATGTTGAGAAAATCTAGATATTAGCATTTAAGATTGGTAGAGAAATGGGCTTTTGCTTCCAGAGACATACACTTCTCTGATTGTGCAGACGAAGAATTTTTTGGACTTTAGAATATCAAGGGAGCAAGTTCTCAATTCCAAAAGCTTTCTTTATTCAAAAAGATCAGAAAAGTTTGTTGAAAAGAACACATATCTAAAGATGGTTGAGATGGGTTCAAAAAAATTAACAAAGGGACAAATGGAAATTACATTGACTCATTCAATAAGTAATTATCAAGCACCTATTGTGCACCAGAGGCTGTAGAGACAATTCTGGGTTAACAAAGTTGAACAAGAAGAACTTGATTATTCCCGTTTCTAACAGCCTAGAAGATCAGCAGTTCGAATCCACCAAGCTGCTTCTTGGAAACTCTATGGGGCAGTTCAACTCTGTCCTATAGGGTCGCTATGAGCTGGAATCGACTTGACGGCAATGGGTTTGGTTTTTTTGGTAGGGGAGATGCAGACAAGTAAACTCATCTTACAACGGCAGTGTGAAAATACCCTCAGAGCCAGAGTACAAGGCAGTAGCGGAGAGGCTATTCACAAGGCTTGAGACTCAGAGACCTAAAGGATGAACAGAATTTAGTCAGATGAAGAGCATGTGGGTGGAAAGAGTATTCCAGACAGAGGGAACAGCATTATCTTAAGGCTTAGAAGTAAAAGAAAGTAGAGTGGGTTTGAGGAACTAAACTCATTTCCATGTATCTGGATCGCTGATTGTAACAGGAGATGAGGCTGGAAGGACATCCAGAGCATTCCTTTCAGTGGCTTGATGCCGGAAAGGTGTGGATATAGGATTGAGAGGAAGGTAAGTTTCCCTGTAGATTTTGGGCTTATGCCATATGCTCCAACCCAATCTTGCCAGAAAGCTGCGGAACATGGTTCCTTGTTTCCTGTTTTACAATTATTTCATGTGTGAATAGCTTCCAGAGGAAACTGAAGCAGTGCTTGATGGGGCTAGGTTTAGGCATTCCTGTGTCCAGTTGCTAAATATCAGAGCCTTATCTTAAATTTCTACGCTGGGATGCTGGCATCCATGGCAGGTGGAATCCACTACTTGACATATCAACTAATAAATGGAAGATGAGTGGGGGGCATGACGGGAATGGGTCCTAAGTTTCCTGAGCTCTAAGCTCTTGACTGATAATGATTAATTGCCTTTGACTTGTTTTTATGAGTTGAGGGATGAGAAGGCAAGAAGATTTCAGAAGAATAGATCTACAAATGATGAGCTAACTCAAGCACTGTTCAGCGAGTGGAGTTGCAGCCATTTTAATATTTACCACCTTACAAATAAAGCCATGGGTTTGTTTCCATTAAAAATACAATTCTGTATTTTTCCTAGAATACGTATGAGGAGCCATCCTAAAGATAGTCATGAAATCAGAGAATTAAAAAGAACTTCATAGTTTACTTGGTCCAACACCTTTATTTTACAGATGAGGAACCTCTGTCCCAGACATTATGAAGTGATGTGTCCAGGCTAACTCCCGCTTTGGTTTTTACACTTGCTGTTCCCTAAGTCTGGAACACTCCTTCCCCCATCTCCTCTCCTCTATTTTGCTTATCATCTTCTCATCGTTTAGGACTCAGTATTTATTGAGTGCCCCAACTAAAATAACTACTGACCAGTGTATGTTTTATTTTCTGCAGAGCACATACATTTTCTGAAATTGACTCTCTCTCCCAGGACAATTTAAGCAAGAATTTTCTTAATCATTGCATTATCTCCAGTACTTAAAACAGTTCCAGGAACATAATAGGCACTCAGTAAGTATATTTTAAAAAAATGTCTGAATGAATGTATTGGAAGTAGAACTTGGGTTTTAGATCATTGATCTTTCTGTTACCCCAGTGCTTCTTAAATTTTAATAGGTAGAGAAATCGTTTGGAGATCTTGTTAAAATTCAGATTTTGAATGAGAACATTTTGGGGTCTGAGACTCTGTATTTCTAACGAGATCACTGGTGATGCCAGTGCTTCAGACCCGTGGACCACACTTAGGGTAGCAAGGTACCCTACTGCAGCTGTGCTCCTGAAGCAAAAGTTAGCGAAGCACTCTTGGAAACATTTTTCTAATCTAAATACATATGGTTTAGTCTTGATTTTTTTTTTTTTTTGCTAAAGGAAGGAGTGGGGAGTTAAGCCATATTTTCTTCAATATGTTATAAAAAATTTCAAACATACAGAAAAATTGAAAGATTTTTATAGTGAACCCATCACCTAAACTTCACCATTAACATGTACTATACTTGCTTTTCACATTTCTATCCAACCATACATCTTTCTTTTCAACTTCAATCAATCTGATATTTTTGATGCATTTCTAAGTGAGTC
>NW_004444012.1:6149538-6159851 GCF_000243295.1 Trichechus manatus latirostris | reverse complement strand
CAGCACTAGATGACTAAGAGAGAATTTGGTACTAGGAAAGTAGGGTGCTGCTCTAACAGATATATAAAATTTGGAAGTGGTTTTGAAACTGAATGGTAGAAGCTGGAAGAGTTTTAAAGTGCCTAATAGTAAAAGCCTAGATATCCTTGAAGAGACTGTTGGTGGAATTATGGACATCAGACAATTCTGGTGAGGACTGAGAAGGAAGTGAGGAGAGCTGTAACGTCAGAGGTGATACAAATGGCGAGAAGCGACAGCAGAGAAATGGCAGTAGCAGAACCGGGAGACCAGCGCGAGACAGTGCTGGAGCAGATGCACATAGCGAGAGAGCTGAGTGCCTTTGCACAGAAGGCTTCCTGGTAGACTGGGGTGCCTTCGGGCACTTATCAGTGGAGCTAGGCTTGCCGATCCATGAAGCAAGAGAGCTGAGTGCCTTCCAGCTGAGATTTACTGGCATGGTAGGGTGCCTGCTGACACTTACTGGTAGAAGTAAAGAGCTTTGGAACACTTGCACCAGCAGGGCAGACACCAGGGCAGCACAAGGGCCTGAGAGGCCAAGGAACCAGGAAGCAGAAGCTGAAGAGACAAGGAACACAAGAATCAGAGCTGTCTCAGTCTCAAAGGGTAGGGCCATGACCTCTAGGTTTTTATAGCATGGAGCCATAGCCTCTGGGGTTTCAAAGGGTGGGGCCACAGCCTCCTAGTTTTCAAAGAGTCAGATCTTCATCAGCTCAGTTCCAGAGTGTGGGGCTGGCTTTCATGAGTGCCAGTGGGATGGGGCTGGATCTGTTGCCCAGAGCTGCCGTACCCAACAGGCAAGAGAAATGGGCCTATGGGGGCCAAGGGGGTAAGGGCGCCGCTCAAATGGACTAGGAAATTGGGCCGCTCAAAAACGAGGGAGCAGAGTTGCCATTCCAGTGGGCCTGGAAGGTGGAGCTAAAGCCCAGGGGCTAGGGGCCTCCACCCAGAATCCAGAGAGTGTGGCCAACACCCAGAGAGAGTCTCGAGGGTAGAGCCATTGCCTAAATGGTCTCAGAGAACAGAGGATTATTTTCAAGCCTTAACAGTTAATGTAATGTGTTTTGCTGACTTGCTTGATGCCTGTTATCCCTTCTTTCCCTCCCATTTCTCCCATTTACAATGGAAATGTCTAGCTTGTGCCTGTTCCACCAATGTACTTTGGAAGTACATAACTTGTATTCTAGATTTCACAGGTGAAGAGGCATTTTGCAGATTAGATTTTGTATTTGTAGTTGATTTAAGACTTTTAGGATGACATGATAGGGTGAATGTGTTTTACATGTGGCAAGGATATGAATTTCTGGGGGTTGTCTAAGTTATCTAGTGCTGCTATAACAGAAATACCACAAGTGGTATATTATTCTCTCAAAGTTTAGGAGGCTAGAAGTCCAAATTCAGGTGCCGGCTCTAGGAGAAGGCTTTCTCTCTCTGTCATTTCTGGGGGAAGGTCCTTATCATCAATTTTCCCCTGATCTAGGAACTTCTCAGTGCAGAGACCTCAGGTCCAAAGGACACATTCCCCTCCGGGTTCTTTATTCTTGGTGGCATGAGGTCCCCCTGTCTCTCTACTGGCTTCTGTCTTTTATATCTCAAAAGAGATTGACTCAAGAAACAAACTAATCCTGTAGATTGAGTTCTGCCTCATTAACATCACTGCCTCTAATCCTGCCTCACTGACATCATACAGGTAGGATTTACACATAGGTGTCTTAGTCATTGTCATGGATTGAATTGTGTCCCCCCAAAATGTCTATCGGCTTGACTGGGTCATGATTCCTAGTATTGTATGATTGTGTAATCTGATGTGATTTCCTTATGTGTTGTAAACTGTCACTATGATGAGGTTATACTGATGAGGTCTATAAGATTGGATAGTGTCTTAATCCAATGTCTTTTGAGATATAAAAGACAGAAGCGAGCAGAGACACGTGGGAACCTCACACCATCAAGAAAGCAGTGCTGGGAGCAGATCATGTCCTTTGGACCTGAAGTTCCTGCGCTGAGATGCTCCCAGACCAAAGGAAGACTGATGCATCACAAGGACCTTCCCCCAGAGCCGACAGAGAGAGAAAGCCTTCTCCTGGAGCTGATGCCTTGAATTCGGACTTGTACTCTACTGGACTGTGAAGGAATAGATTTCTCTTTGCTAAAGCCATTAACATGCTAAAGCCACTGTCTTAGTCATCTAGTGATGCTTTAACAGAAATACCACAAGTGAATGGCTTTAGCAAAGAGAAATTTATTCTCTCACAGTCCAGTAGGCTACAAGTCCAAATTCAGGGTGTCAGCTCCAGGGGAAGGCTTTCTCTGTTGGCGCTGGAGGATGGTCCTTTTCATCAATCTTCCTCTGGTCGAGGAACTTCTCAGCATAGGGATCCCCAAGTCCAAAGAACATGCTCTGCTCCTGACATTGCTTTCTTGATGGTATGAGGTCCCCCCGTCTCTCTGCTTGCTTCTGTTTTTTATGTCTTAAAAGAGATTGGCTCAAGACACAACCCAATCTTGTAGATTGAGTCCTGCCTCATTAACTTAACTGCCACTTATCTCATCTCATTAACATAATAGAGATAGGATTTACAACAAGTAGGAAAATCACATCAGATGACAAAATGGTAGACAATCACACAATACTGGGAATCATGGCGTAGCCAAATTGACAGATATTTTTGGGGGAAACAATTCAATCCATGACTATAGGAAAATCACATCAGATGACAAAATGGTGGACAATCACACAATACTGGGAATCATGGCCTAGCCAAGTTGACACACATTTTTGGAGCATACAATTCAATCCATAACATTGCATCCTTTGGCCTCCAAAAATTCATGTCCTTGCCACATGTAAAACACATTTACCCCATCATATCATAGCAAAAGTCTTAAATCAACTCCAAGTCCAAAATCCAAAAATTCCTCTTCATCTGTGAAATCTAGAATACAAGTTATGTACTTCCAAAGTACATCGGTGGAACAGGCACAAGCTAGACATTTCCATTGTAAATGGGAGAAATGGGAGGGAAAGAAGGGATAACAGGCACCAAGCAAGTCAGCAAAACACATTACATTAACTGTTAAGCCTTGAAAATAATCCTCTGTTCTCTGAGACCATTTAGGCAATGGCTCTACCCTCGAGACTCTGGGTGTTGGCCACACTCTCCAGATTCTGGATGAAGGCCCCTAGGCCATGGGCTCTAGCTCCGCTTTCCAGGCCCACTGGAATGGCAGCTCCACTCCCTTGCATCTAGGCTGCCCCATTCTCTTAGTTCATCTGAGTGGCATCCTTATCCTCTCGGCCCCAGCTGGGACCTTTCTTCTGCCTGTTGGGCATGGCAGCCTCACCTCCTCAGCTTTGGGCAGCAGATCTGAACCCATCCATCTGGCACTAGCGAATAGCATCTCCAAATTTCAGAAACACGTTGGTGAAGATCTGACTCTTTGAAACCTAGGAGGCTGTGGCCCCACCCTTTGAAACCTCAGAGGCCATGGCTCCACCCTTTGAACCCCAGAGATCGTGGCCCTATCCTTTGAGACTGAAACAACTCTGATTCTTGTGTTCCTTGTCTCTTCAGCTTCTGCTTCCTGGTTCCTTGGCCTCTTGGCCCCTTGGGCCCTTAGGCTGGCCCAGTGTCTGCCCTGCTGGGGCAAGTGTTCCAAAGTTCTTTGGCTCTACTGATAAGTCCCTGGAGGCATCCCACTCCACCAGTAACCTCGGCTGGAAGTCACTCAGCTCTCTTTCTCCATGGGTTGGCAAGGCTAGTTCTGATGATAAGTACCCAGAGGCACCCCACCCTGCCAGGAAGCCTCCTGCACAAAGGCACTCAGTTCTCTCACCATGGACCTGCTCCAGCACTGTCTCATGCTGGTCTCCTGGTTCTGCTGCTGCCAGTTCTCTGCTGCTGCTCTTTCTCACCATATGCGCCATCTCCAGTGTAACAACTCTATTAAATTCCGAGTCCTCACCAGAAATTGTATTAAAAAAAAAAAAACAAACCAAACCGGTTGCCCATCAAGTTGACTTCAACTCATAGCGACCCCATAGAATTGTCTTAGATATCCATAAGTCCACCGAAAGTCTCTTCAAGGCTTTTACTGTTAGGCACTTTAAAACTCTTCCAACTTCTATCATTCAGTTTTAAAACTTCTTCCAAATTTTATATATCTGTTAGAGCAGCACCCCACTCTTCTGGTACCAAATTTTGTCTTAATTATCTAGTGCTGCTATAACAGAAGAACCATAAGTGGATGGCTTTAACAAACAGAAGTTTATTCTCTCAAAATTTGAGAGGCTAGAAATACAAATTCAGGGTGCTACCTCCAGGAGAAGGCTTTCCCTCTCTTTCAGCTCTGGGGGAAAGTCCTTGTCATCAATCTTCCCTGGCCTAGGAGTTTCTAAGCACAGGGACCCTGGGTCCAAAAGTTACATTCCCCTCCTGGTTCTTTATTCTTGGTGGTATGAGGTCCCGCTGTGTCTCTACTGGCTTCTACCTTTTATATTTCAAAAGAGATTGATTCAAGAAACAAACTAATCTTGTTGACTGAGTCCTGCCTCATTAACCTCATAGAAGTAGGATATACAACACATAGGATAATCATGTCAGATCACAAAATGGTGGACAATCACACAATACTAGGAATCATGGCCTAGCCAAGTTGACACATCTTTAGGGGACACAATTCAATCCATAACAGGGGCCAAAGGGTCTAATACTATGGACTGAAATGTGTGCATCAAAAGTGGGTGTCAACTTGGCTAGGCCATGATTGCCAGTATTGTGTGGTTGTCCACCATTTTGTGATCTGACGTGATTAAGCTATGTGTTGTAAATCCTAATCTCTACGACATTAATGAGGCAAAATTAGAGGCCGTTATGTTAATGAGGCAGGAATCCATCTACAGGATTATGTTGTAATCAATCTCTTGAATCAATCTCTTTTGAGAGATAAAAGAGAGAAGGCAGCAGAGAGGAGAGGGATCTTATACCACCAGAAGAACTGGAAGTGAAGCATGTCTTTTGGACCCTGTGTCCCTGGGCTGAGAAGCTCCTAGACCAGGGAAAGATTGATGACATGCACCTTCCCCCAGAGCCAACAGACAGAGCTTCTCCTGGAGCTGGCACCCTGAATTCGGACTTCTAGCTTCCTAAACTGTGAGAGAATAAATTTCTGTTTGTTTATGCCATCCACTTGTTGTATTTCTGTTAGCAGTACCAGATAATTAAGACAGTGACCTAACCATGAAGACTGTTCAGGAGGCTTATTCATGAAGTTGGCCCATCTCATTTTTTCTACCTGCATTCTTGCTTTTGGCCTTTTCCTTCCAGAGAATATTGAAGTTAGTGCCCTTAGAAATGGTAAGCATATTCCATATCTCTTGAGAGCATCCCACTATGATTTTAAGCCCTAACAAAATTTGCCTATGGAAATAATTTAAAATTTTCTGCAAAGAGTAGACTGGAAGAAAATAGTCCTTTTGGGTTGCTGGCATAATTGATAAAACTGAATGACTGCTGTGGAGTTCCTAAGAGCTCTTTGAGTTCAGGGACCATTTCTTAATCATCATTGTATCTCCAGGGCCCAGTATAGTCTCTGTTCATCATAAATGCTAAGTGTTCACTGAAACAGTGACTGAATGAATGAATGAGCTCTCTGTGCATGAGGGGCACATTGTAATGTAACAGCAAGTTTCCCAGTCAGTCTTTGATTGTTGGTGCCAGTCCTTGCTGACCCAGCCCTGTCTAAAGCAGAGCTTTTCAGCCTCAGCACTATTGGCATGTTGAGGAGAATAAGTCTCTGTTGTAGGGGCTGTCCTGTGCATTGTAGGGTATACAGCAGTAACCCTAGCCTCTACTCACCCAGCTGTTACAAAAGTGTCCTCAGACATTGCCAAAAGTCCCCTGGGGGGAATCACCCCTAGTTGAGAGCAACTGAGCTACAAGAATTGAAACCCTACAACCTCAGACTAGCTCTACTCAACTCTGAGCTGATAAGAACAAAGCCTGAACATATATCATGAGTCAGAAGAATATTTTTATTGGCAACGATGCAGGTTGGAATTGAGAATCGTCAGTGGCCTTAAGTGCCCTTTTAATTCAGCATTTCCTTCATTTTCTCCCAGGTCCCAGTTGCAGGTTATTGTTTTCATAAGCCTTCAACTCCGACTCCTAGAGACCCTATAGGACAGAGTAGAACTGCCCTATAGGGTTTCCAAGGCTGCAATCTTTACCGAAGCAGACTACCACATCTTTCTCCAGTGGACAGGCTGGTGGGTTCTAACTGCTGATCTTTAGGCTAGCAGCTGAGCACTTTAACCACTGCACCGCCAGAGCTCCTTCCCATTTTGTGTTTCTGGTCTTTATTCCTGGTTTCTATTGTTGTTTCTGATTCGTATTGTATTCTATTCTGGGATTCAAGAATAGATCTGATTCCTGATCCTTTGATTGAGGAGCTCATTCCTGGTCAGCTTCTTCCCCTGGAGGTTGGACTTTGCTTAGTGCACAAGGCACTGTTGCCTGAGTTGCTATTTAAATCCAGAGTTTCTCTCACTTCCTTGCATCTCTGACTGTGTAACCTGTTTTGACTATGTGTTACTGCTGCCTAAGGAGTATGTTGGGGTTCCTTACCCTCAAACAAATCCCAGGGATATTGACGCTACCTAGGATCTGACTTGAGTTTTCTAGCTCCCCTGGGATAATATGATTGGTGCTACCGCCAACCTCCTTTGGAACTAGCCCTACATTTTGCTTAATTTCTCTTGCCCCAGGACCATCGATTCTGGCCTCTTATCCTTTATTTGTCAATTCACTGAAAGTTATAATTGTCAGCTTTGACAGTTTCCCCTGGCCCCAGTAGACTCACTCCACTCCAATGATTTAATGTTCAATGACTTCAGGGCAATCTTTTCAACCTGCCTGGTTTTCTGGTGCTGTTAATCAGATTTTCTCACCCTCAGACTTCCCACTTTTGTCTACTGCTCTTAACCACAAACAGTCCACAAAACATATTTCCTCTTTGGTCATTGTACATAAACTCCATTGTTTGTTCTTCATGTATTATCTGCCTATCTCCATCCCCTAATGGTTGTTTCAGATACATTTCTTTCTCTATAAGCCTCCAAGTTTTCTTTCAATATTACTGCAGCGGTACTGACAATCTCAGTTTTCTTCAGCAAGATGAAAGCTATTTTTATACTTCAACATATCCATGTTTCTTTATCTACATTTTGATCCCTTCTTCCAGGCTCAGATAAGAGGTGCCCTTTCTCTTCTCTTGCTCACAAATTGTTCTTTCTGTGCTCCTCAACCAGGTTAAGCGTCTGTATTTGTTTCACTTAGAAGTGTTTCTTTATCTACTTGTGGGAGAAGTCCAGTTACATCCTGCCTTGCCTCACCCTGAGTTGACAAATCGGGATTTCTTCCCTTCTACCAGCTTTCCTTTTCATGAAAGAAGGAAAGAAAACACAATATATTGTATATATTAGCTAAGCTATATATATATATATATATATATATATATATGTGAGTATGTGTGTATATATGTATATATGCATGTGTATATAAATACACACACACACACACACATATCTTTGTTTTGTTTTGTTTCTTTCCCATGATAACTCTAATAGAGTTCTGAACATGTAGCACAAACCAAAATACCGAAATTACCCATCAATTGAAATAGTGTATGACTCCTGCTTAGCTCCACTTATCTCTTCATTTTAGAGAATATCCATGTTCTTGATATAGTTCATCTGGTTTGGTTAATTACCCCCATCATGGATTGAATTGTGCCCCCCCAAAATGTTTATCAGTTTGGCGGGGCCATGATTCCCATTATTGTGGGATTGTCCACCATTTTGTCATTTGATGTGATTTTCCTATGTGTTGTAAATCCTATCTCTGTGATGTTAATGAGGTGGGATTAGTGGCAGTTATGTTAATGAGGCAAGACTCAATTTACATGATTAGATTGTGTCTTAAGCCAATCTCTTTTGAGATATCAAAGAGAGAAGCGAGCAGAGAGACGGGGGAGCTCATACCTCCAAGAAACAAGAACCAGAAGAATAGCAGGTCCTTTGGACTCAGGGTCCGTGTGCCTAAGAAGCTCTTCAACCAGGGGAAGATGGATGACGAAGACCTTCCTTCAGAGCCGACAGAGAGAGAAAGCCTTCCCCTGGAGCTGACACTTGAATTTGGACTTCTAGCCTCCTAGACTGTCAGAGAATAAATTTCTCTTTGTTGAAATCATCCACTTGTGCTATTTCTGCCATAGCAGCACCAGAAAACCAAGACACCCCATAACTGATTTACTTTTTTTCCCCCCTTAATCAGTCATCAGTTTTCTCTGGTCTTTATATTAGAAACTCTTCAGCCCATGAAAAGGCTCTTCTCTTTAAACCATTTCCACCAATTAGTTCTTCTAACACAGTTCCTAAGAAATTGGTAGAAACTTTATTTTCGCAGCCACCTACAGAAAATCAGTGTGGGTTTGCTTACACAGTGTGCAAATATTCAGCTCCCCAACTGAACAGGCCTTTTAATTCACACTATTTCCAGTAGTTTTTCTTAGAGTGAATCATTCTTGTTTGGCTGCTTGGGCAAGGCTGTCTAATGAAACACAGCTCAATATTGGAGGGCTCATTTTTCTATGACATATTTGCTTTTTAAAACTTTAAAGGGTTTTTTTTCAGCAGTTTTGCCCAATGAAGTACGTCATTTATTTCTTGACTGCTGCTTCCATGGACTTTGATTGTTGATCCAAGTAAAATAAAATCATTGACAACTTAAATTTCTTCTCCATTTATTATGATGTTGTTTGTTGGTCCAGTTGTGAGGATTTCATTTTCTTCACGGTCAGGTGTAATCCATACTTAAGGCTATAGTCTTTGAACTTCATCAGTAAACGCTTGAAGCTGTCTTCATTTTCAGCAAGCAAGGTTGTGTCATCTGCATATTGCAGGTTGTTAATGAGTCTTCCTTTAATCCTGATGTTGCATTCTTCTTCATATAGTCTGGCTTCTTGGATTATTTGTTCAGCATATGGATTGAATAAGTAAGGTGAAAGGATACAATGCTGCCAATATTGAATATACCGTGGATGTTCAAAAGAAGAAACACATCAGTCTTAGAAGAAATCAACCAGAAGTTTCCTTAGAAGCAAGGATGATGAGACTTCCAGTTGGTTACTTGGACAGGTCATCAGAAAATAGCTAGAAAGGACATCATGTTTGATAAAGTAGAGGGCCAACAAAAACGAGGGAAATCCTGTACAATAGCTGTAACAATGGACTCATCCCACAGAGCAATGGTCATTAAGGTGGTTCAGGACCAGGCACCATTTTGTTGTGTTATACACACGGTCAACATTAGTCATAGCCGATTCCACAGCAACTAACAAACAACAACAACAATTCATCTAATTGCTGGTCGAGTTAGTTAATCCTTCTTTATTTCAGCAGTGCTAGATGGATCCCTTCCTGATATTCAAGGCCCTTCATTGTTGGATCAGAAAACGATTTAAGCATGGATTTTGTTGTGATGGCTGTCACTTCTAATATTTTGAGAAGGAAATGTGGTATGGCCTTAAAAATACTATACTGAAATTTGGGAAATTGTGAGTATAGTCCTGAATCTGACACTAGCATTAAATGAAATCTTATCCTCAATCTCTCCAGATTTCAAGTTTATCTTTTGAAAAAAAAAGTTTATTAGATTAAACATTTTGTGGTTCCTATGATTCCAGTACTACTGTGAAAGGAATATTTTAGGGATGTCTTTTTATCCTCAAACCAAAAAAACAAACAAACAAAAAAACTCACTGCTATCCAGTCAATTTCCACTGCTCTGTAAATTCTCTATGATGGACTTTGTTATGGGTCTTTCTAAAGTCATTTTTCTGGGCAGGCCATAGGCCTGGTCAAGTCGGAGACATATACCTTAGAAATTTTTGCATATTATCTGAACCTCAGGATTTTAAGAGGAAACCAACCTCTAAAAAACCATAGATGGACCGCAGAGCAGAAGCCATCTTCGGCATTGTCGAGTTGTAGAGACACATCACAGTGAACAATCCATATGGAGACAGCAGACCTGAACGACACAGAAGAGGAATCTCTGACCCAGGACGCTTGACTTTGGCACACCCAGAGGAGAGTAGAGACCGTAGTAAGAGGGATCAGACTAGGGGACAGGAAACAGAGTGAGAATCATGGCCCAACCAAGTTGACACACAATCCTAATGATTGCAGGGAGTGACTGCATTTAGTATGAAGTTTCTTTTTTTTTTTTTTTTTT
>NW_004444012.1:6138356-6148715 GCF_000243295.1 Trichechus manatus latirostris | reverse complement strand
AAGAGATGAGACCAGTGGAGTATCTTAGATGGCTGCTCACAGGCTTTTAAGACCCCAGACACTACTCACCAAGGTAGAAAGTAGAGCATTGTCTTTATAAGCTGTGTCATGCCAATTGAGCTAGACGTTCCCCGAGACCATGGTCCCCACAGCTGAGGTTTCTTTTTGGATTGATGAAAATGTTCTAAAATTGACCATAATGATGATTTCATAACTCTTTAAATATGCTAAAAGCCATTGAACTGTACACTTTAGAAATGGGCAAATTGTATGGTATATGAATTATATTGCAAAGACGTTGCTATAGAAAAAATAAAGTACCGACATGTCACCCTTTGAATCTCAGTTTTCTTATCTCTCTCTGTTAAATAAAGAGGCAGAATCATATGATTGTTTTTTTTTCCGCTTCCATCATTCTATAATTCCATGGTTTTGTTAGATTACCAACAGACTTCAATATTGTCACACATATGATTTTTAGCAGTTCTAAAGTAATCCAGAAATTATCTTTGGAAGTTGTGAGGGTATAGATAACTCTTTATAAACTCACAGAGTAAAAGTCATGCTTTTCTGGACCCGCTACTGATGTATGTTTTCAGCCTTAAGAGAACTAGGTTTTTAATACCGTTGTAAGGAAAATACTATGTATAACCAAAAAATTTCCATTAACTTCAATTGTTAAGAACTGTTCCCTAGTTCCACTGCTTTAAGCAGCTCATTTAATACACTGATTGATCAAACAGAATAGAAACAAATCAAATGAATAGTTAATATCCCCTGGAGAATAGGCAGACAAAAACTTGGCAGACCATGTAAGTCAAAAGTTTATGAAGCAATGGCAGCGATCAGAACTAGAAGGCTGTGGCTTGGCCCAGAACTTAAATTCAGTTTCTTGAAAAAAATTTTTAAAATTTTTTTTAAACTTCTATGACAATGACGAACAACACATACCAATACAAACTTTCAACATGTAACCAGTTTCCGTGCATTAAATTGATAAATTTTATCATGCATCTTGGCTGTTCTGGCTTAGGATGAGAGCAGAAGAAAGTGGGCTCCTCTACCTGCTTGGGACTTGAAAAGATTTTATACTACAAACGGGGTTGATAGATGAGCTTCGTACAGCACAACTTCAAACAATGTATCTTGATTGTGGACTTTTGGGAAGCATAGAAGCCGGCTGGTCTGACAAGGGAATAAGAGAAGAGATGACTTCTTTCTCAAGCCAAGGTAACAGGCTTATAACCATCGGGAGTGTTGATGTCGATGGTGAATGAGGCTCCCCAAAGCATGTCATCCTTAGCTATGAGTGGTCTGAAGGAGCTAGATGGTCTTCAAAGGCTATTCGGAAAGTCCCACAAGAGGCGACAACACTAATTGCCATGTCCTCTTTAGATGTGAGGAGGGTTCTATATAGTTACCCAAAACTACAGCCATCATTAAAATAAATGCCATTTCTAAAAAGAGACAGTTGGAAGGGCAAAACATAAGCCGATTAGTCCAGAAGGGACTTCTTTGAAGTTAGAAGACCAGAAAAAGAGTATAGGTTAAAACTGAATAAGAAGGGTACAGGCAAAAGAAAAGAATATAGAAATTCAGAGTTTTAGAGCTAGATAAAGCCTGATAGATTATCTCTTCATGCAATCATTTGTATTAGTCAGGATAAGACAAACTATGGTGGATAATAAACTCAGAAATCACTGTGACTTAACACAACCAAAGTTTACTTCTTAGTCATTCACAGTTCAGTTTGGGTTGATGGAGACTCTCAACTAGCTGATGGTTCCAGAATCTAAGCTCTTTCCATATTGTAATGAAATGAAAGCTTCTAAGGTTGCTGTGGCAAAGCTAATAGAGATGGAGGGGACACACTGACTTCTCCCAAGAGTGACACATGACTGTGTTCATGTTTCATTGGCCAGAACTCAAGCACATTGCTCCAACCCAACTGCAAAGATGCTGGAAAATGTAGTTTTCCCTTAAACACTGGCTAAACAGAACACTGTTTCAGGCCACTTTTATGTACCATCTTCTGAAATTTTGCCATCTATACTTACCCCCCTGTATATTATTTGTTTGATGCTTCACTTTAAATCAATTCACTTAAAAAATCTAAATACCATTTTTAAGCTGGTTTGATGGAACAATTATGTTTTTTCTAATATGCATTGAATATATGTGATGGACAACCTAAAATTCTCTCTCATTTCACCAATGGTAGGTCTATACACTTTAGAAAAACAAATAAACCTAACTCTCTCATTCAAAGATGAGAAAACTGAGGTCCAGAAGGATGGCATGAGTCCCCTCAAGTCACACAGGGAGCTGAATGGCAAAGCCAGGAAGAGAGTCTAGGCTTCCTTTCCATTATGCCATCTTTACGGTCCTCTAAGTTTGTGGAGAAAGGATGTGGGCAGTAGAAAAACAAACTGAGTCACTGCAATTAGAGGAATTAGAAGGAACGCGGGCACAATGTACAAATAGCTCAGAGGGAAAAGAAAACAGTAGGAAGAGCTGTGAAGGCTGCAAAGCAGATGGGGTCTCTTGGAAAACATGACTTCCATACACAAGTCAGTAGATTTAAATGCATGGTTGTCTAAAGTCTTCCAAGAGGCTGATTTTATGAATTACTTAAATTCACTGGTGAATAATTCTAGGGGCCTTGAGAACCACTATGAGAATGGAATGGGGCAAATGTGGCTGGAGAAGCCATTGGGACAGCAGCTGGACTCTGCTCAGGGAGGCACAGGAAACGTTATGTCTTCTACAGCTCAATGCCCTCCCTAATGACTGATGATGTTGAGCATCTTTTAATGTGCTCATTTGCCACTGATATATCTTTGGTGAAGTGTCTGTTCAAATCTTCTGCCCAATTTTTAAAATAATATATTTTATTTTTGTCCTTGAAAATTTGAAAACATACACAACAAAACATACACCAATTCAACAATTTCTACATTGATGACATTCTTCAAGCTGTGCAACCATTCTCACCCGCCTTTTCCAAATTATTCCTCCATCATTATCATAAACTCACTGCCCCCTAAGCTTTCTATCTAACCTTTTGAGTTGCTGTTGTCAATTTTATCCCATATAGATTGTTCTTTAAAAGAGCACAATGCTCAAGGCACGACATTCTTTGCTAATTAAGCTAACTACTGTTTGGCTTAAAGAAGACTTCAGGGGATATTTTTGTTTAAGGTTTCAGGCTTAAAAATTATCTCAGGGCAATAGTTTTGGGGGTTCATCCTACCTCAATGGCTCCAGAAAGTCTGGAGTCCATGAGAATTTTAAATCTGCATTTCCCCCCTTTTAATCAGGATTCTTTTATAGACTCTTTGATCAAAACATTTAGTAATGGTCATCAGGCACCATCTAGTTCTTCTGGTTTCAAGGCAGAGGAGGCAGTTGTTCATGGAGCTAATTAGCCACACATCCCATTTCCTCCTGCTGTTCCTGACTCTCCTTCTTCCTCTGTTGCTCCAGGCAAGTAGAGACCAATTGTACCTGGGATGGCCACTTGAAGCTTTGAAGACCCTAGTTTCTAATTTTTTATTGGGTTGTTTGTATATTCTGTATACAGTCTTTACCAGATATGTGATTTGCAAATATTTTGTCCTAGTATTTGACTTGTATTTTCATTCTCTTAACAGTGTCCTCAGAAGAGTAGAATTTGTAATTTTGATGAAGTCTATTTTAACAATTTCTAATTTTATGGATCTCATTTCTGACATTTTACATAAGAAATCTTTGCCTAATCCAAGGTCACAAAGATTTCTCCTGTGTTTTCTACTAGAAGGTTTAGAGTTTTAGGTTTACATTTAGATCTCTGAAGCATTTGAGTTAATTTTTGTATGTAGTGGGAAGTATGGGTTGAAGTTCATTTTGCTTTTTTTCATTTTTGCATATGGATATTCAACTGTTCAAGTACTGTTTTTTGAAAACACTGTCCTTTATCCACTGAAATGCCTTTCCACCTTTCTTGAATATCAGTTCTCCATACATGTGAGGATCTATTTCTGGATTTTCTATTTTCTTCCATTGATCCATTTATTTATCTTTATGCTAATACCACACAATATTGATTATTGTAGCTTTAGAGTAAGTCTTAAAAGATAATGTAAGTCTTCAAAATTTATTATTTTTAAAAGTTATGTTACCTATTCTAGACCCATTGCAATTCCATATGAATTTTAGAATCAGTTTTTAATTTCTTCAAAGAGGTCTGCTGGGATTCTAATTGAGATTACATTGAATCTATATAGATCAGTTGGGGAGAGGTGACATCTTAACAAAAATAAGTCTTCTGATTCATGAGCACTGTATATCTCTTTATTTATTTACATCTTTTAAAATTCAGCAATGTTTCTATAATTGTCAGTGTACAGGTCATACATATTTTTGTCAGATTTATCCCTAAGTATTTTTGATGCTATTGTAAATTGTATGTTTTATTTAAATTTCCAAGTGTTTATTTCTATCATATATAAATATAATAAACTTTTGTATATTAATCTTACATTCTGCAACTTTGACTAAACTCACCTATTTGTTTTAGTAGCATTTTTGTAGATTTCATAGGATTTTCTTCATAGACAATCATATTATTTTTTAGTAAAGACAGTTTTACTTTTTCCTTTCCAATCTGGATAACTTTTATTTCTTTTTCTTGCCTTATTGCACTGGCTAGAAATTGCAGTACAATATTGAGCAGAAGTGGTGAAAGTGCATATCCTTGCCTTGTTCCTGATTTTAGGGGTGAAGTATTCAGCTACAATCGGCCCTCTGTATCCACGGGTTCTGCATCTGCGAATTGAACCCAGGATCAAAAATATTCTGCAGTTAAAAAAAAAAAAACAAATACACACACAAAAAAAATAATATTCCGCAGTCTCTCTCCAGCACTTGTTGTTTGAGCATTGCTCTCCTTGAGTCTTGTCATTATTCCCTAAACGGTACTGTATAACAACTATTTACATAGCATTTACATTGTATTAGGTATTATAAGTAATCTAGAGATGATTTAAAGTGTACGAGAGGATGTGAGTAGGTTACATGCAAATACTATGCCATTTTATAAAAGGAACTTGAACATCCGTGGATTTTGATATCCACAGGGGGTCCTGGAACCAATCCTCCCGCCGATACCGAGGGACAACTTATATATGTTTTTCAAAGCCTCCTTTTCAGGTTGAGGAAGTTTCCATCTAGTCTTAGTTTTTTGAGGGTTTTTATCAGATATGGATGTTGGATTTTGTCAAGTGTTTTTATGCATCTATTAGGATGATCTTTTTTTAAAAAATTCTGTTACTATCATAAACCACAATGATTGATTTTCAAATGTTAAACCAAAATTCCATTTCAGGGGTGTATTCTTTTTATATTTTGTTGGATTTGAGTTTCTAAACATTTCTTAAGAATTTTGCATTAATCTTCATGGGAAGTATTGAGGATAGATTTCTTCTTTTGTATACCTTTGTCTTGTTTTGGTGTTAGGGTAATGCTGGCCTCGGAATGAGTTGGGAAGTACTTCATCTTCAATTTTTTAGACGATTTTGTGTAGAATTAGAATTTCTTCCTTAAATATTTGGTAGAGTTCCCCAGTGAAGTCATTTTGGCTTAAGTTTTCTTTGTGGAAAAACTTCTAACTACAGATTCAAATGCCTGAATAAGTACACGGCTATCCAGGTTATCTATTTCTCTTGAGTGAACTTTAGTAGTTTGTAGCTTTCAAAAAATTTGTAAATTTCATCTAAGTAGTCAAATTTATTGGCATAAAGTTGTTCTAATATTCCCTGATTTCCATTTTAACATCTATAATACCTCTAGTGATAGCCTCACTTTCAGTCGTGATAGGAGTAATTTGTGTCTTCTCTTTTTTTTTCCTGATCAATTTGACTGGAGGTTTATCACGTTTAGTTATTGATAAAATATAAGTAAGTAAATAAAAAATAGTTATTACAACACTAAAATACACTCACGATTGTTTAATTTCTTACTGTAACTTTAGCTTCCACATCTGGAGTCCCCATGTGACAAAAGGATGATTTTTCCTTAAGAATAAAATTCAAACTCTGGGTTACAGGTAAGAACTTCTCTAAGATTCTGCAATCGCTCATGCTCTAGTCATAACAAACTACTTGCAATTTTCTTAGTACCCCAAGAATGTAATATCTTCGTGTTTTTGCCCATGCTGTTTCCATTACCGAAAACAGCCTTTCCCTTTCCTTTCCCTAGCTCATCATCATTCAGTTTAATAATTACTTTTTTCCTGTATACTTCCTTTGGCATCTCCTAACTGGTTGGGGCTTACCGTTCAGGGTTTCCACAACACTCTGCGCATATAGCTTTACAGAACTTACCATAGTTATATTACTGATGTTATTTGTTTGCTTTTCTAGCTCCTCAACTAGACCATAAACCCTTAAGTAGAAACGCCTAATTGCCTTGCTCATCTTTGCATCCCCACTGTGTATGTCAACAATATTGGGGCTCAGTAATGAGCCAATATCAGATGGTGTTGTCTAGTCCAGTGGTTTTCAAAGTTTGGTCGTTGGACCAGCAGTATTAGCATCACCTGGGAACTTGTTAGAGATTAAATTCTAGTGTCCCATCCAGATTTACTAAATCACATTCTCTGGCTGTGAGGCCCTGTGATTTATCGTTTAACAAACACTCCAGGTTGCTTGCTAGAGTTTGGGAATCATTGATTTAGTAGCTAAGAAATGGCTGTGGAGTCATCAAGACCTGGTTTGAATTCTGCCTCTGTCACCTAAAAACTGTTTGAATAGCTTACTTAATATTTTTAAAGGCTTAGCTTCCCTCTTACACGAAGCAGGATAGTAGGAGCTATTTTATAGGACTGTTTAAGGTTTAAACGAGTTAATTTAGCTAAATTTTCTAGTGTAATTCTTGACTCATGCTATGTGTTTATTAATGATAACTATGAATAATAGTTATTAGTAATAACAAGACAAATATAATAATTTCTACCTGGTGGAAATAAAGGATTTCTACTTATGGTAGTCCCTCTGGTTATTATTTTGATTATAAATATAGAGAAAAAGAGTTACTTGAAAGTAGAAAAGATCATTCTTAGAATAGAAATAGCATAAGAAACAGTAAGCAGAATCAATGAGAAAAAGAAAAAGAAGGCAAAAGAGTGAGGGAGATGAAATTAGTATAGGAAGAGAAAAATCCCATGAACTTATTATTTGAAAATATGGTACACATATTTTTCAATAAAATTGAAAATTATAGGTTTTTTTGGAGGGAGGATTGACTGAGGATAGAGATTCTGTCATATTAAAGTCTGAGTGACACTCAATTTGGAACTTATAATCTTTCAGTTAGAACATTCTTACTGAGCAACAATCATAGCAGAGTCATGGTACTAGATACTGGAGATACAGAATTGAAGAATAGATTATTCCTCACCTGAATTAAGCTCAGAGTCTAGAGGTACCTACCCGATACTACCAAGGTGATATCCAAAGCAGATTAACCAGATGATTGCTCTAGGATTTTCAATATTTAATTTATAATCATAGGGATATAAAGAGGGAAACGTGGCTGGACAGCTAAGATGGCCAGCAATATTTAATGTGTATGAGCAAAGAAGCTGTACATAGACTAAGAGGCAGTCGTTTGAACAGAATAAGGAGCTACTGCATGGTTTAAAATCAGGAAAGGTGTGGGTCAGAGTTGTATCCTTTCACCATACTTATTCAATCTGTATGCTGAGCAAATAATCCAAGATGCTGGACTGTACGAAGAAGAATGGGACATCAGGATTGGACGAAGACTCATCAACAACCTGCGATGTAGAGGTGACACAACCTTGCTTGCTGAAAGCGAAGAGGACTTGAAGCCCTTACTGAAGATCAAAGACCACAGCCTTCAGTATGGATTACACCTCAACATAAAGAAAACAAAAATCCTCACAACTGGACCAGTAAACAACATCATGACAAATGGAGAAAGTATTGAAGTTGTTAAGGATTTCGTTTCACTTAGATCCACAATCAACACCCATGGAGGCAGCAGTCAAAAAATAAAATGACGTATTGCATTGGGCAAATCTGCAGCAAGATATCTCTTTACAGTGTTAAAAAGCAAAGATGTCACTTTGAGGACTAAGGTGTGCCGACCGAAACCATGGTATTTTCAATCACTGCATATGCATGTGAAAGCTGGACAGTGAATAAGGATGACTGAAGAGGAATTGATGACCTTGAATAATGGTGTTGGCAAAGGGAAGACCTTCAACGAGATGGATTGACACAGTGGCTGCAACAGTGGGCTCAAACACAGTAACGATTGTGAGGATGACACAGGACCGGGCAGTGTTTCATTCTGTTGTACACAGAGTCGCTATGAGTCTGAACCAACTGGACAGCACCTAACAACAACAACACTGACGTGGTCTCATAAACATAACAAAGAAAGTTTTATTCTCAAATGGGATTACATCCACAAGCATAGGGGTTTCAGATTTACAACACATATTTATGGGGGACACAATTGAATCCTGTCTTAGTTATCTACTGCTGCTATAACAGAAATATCACAAATGGATGGCTTTAACAAAGAGAAATTTATTCTCTCACAGTTTAAGAGGCTAGAATTCCGAATTCAGGGTGCCAGCTCCAGAGGAAGGCTTTTTCTCTCTGTCGGCTCTGAGGGAAGGTCCTTGTCATCAATCTTCACCGGTCAAGGTTCGAAGGATGTGCAATTCTCCTGCATCTTGTGTCTTGGTAGTGTGAGGTCCACCTGTCTCTATGTTCTCTTTTCTCTTTTATATCTGAAAAAAGATTGGTTTAAGACACAATCTAATTTTGTAGATTGAGTCTTGCGTCATTAACATAACTGCCACTAATCCCATCTCATTAATGTCATAGAGATAGGATATACAACACATAGGAAAATCCTGTCAGATGACAAAATGGTGGACAATCACACAATGCTAGAAATCACGGCCTAGCCAAGATTACAGATATTTTTAGGGGACACAATTCAATCCATGACAAATCTCTAACAGTTGTGAAGCTTTTGCAGAGTTGGTAACATTTTAACTTGGTCTTAAAGGATACGAAGTTCATCAGACAGAGGCAAGGAGGCTTGAAGTACAATGGCAAGTTCAATGTGGCTGGAGCATTTGGTCTTTATGTATCTGACTGGGGGGCAAGGTTGATGGGCACCAAGAGGTGAGATTTGAAAGATTGTTTGGAGTAGCCTTATGAAGTGTCTTTATGCCTTGCTAAAAGATTTGTAACCTATCTTGGTGGATATGGGGGCCTAAAAGGGTTTTTCGGCTAAGTGGCATAATCATTTCTATTTTTGAAAGATAATTCTGGTGGCAGATTGGAGTAGGTAGGACTTGTAGGCAGGGAGACCAATTAGGAGGCTATTGAAATAATCCAGGCAAGAAAGAATGAGTTTACTTCAACTAAGGCAGTGGTGGTGGAAATAGTGAGGGAAGCAAAAATTACGGAGACATTTAGGTGGTAGAATCAACACAACTTGGTGATCGATTGCAAAAGGCGGTAAGACAGAGGATGGAGTTAATGCAGAGCAAGTCTCTAGAAAACCAATGGCCATTATTTTTACTTTAATTGTCTAACTGTAGAATGGACTGATAATACTTACTGTACTTGTTTCATAAGATTACTGTGAAAACCAAATCAGATCACTTACGTGAAAGCAATTTTTCAATTGTACGCAGCTACAGAAATGTACTGGTGTTAAACGTATAGGCAGCTCTCTCAGTAGCCACTGAACTCTCTGAGACCAGGGTTATATTTTATTCCTCTTTGTGTCCCCAGCACCTAGCACAATGCCTTGAATGTATAGATAACTAATACAGGTTTGGAACATTGAACCAAATTAAAAAATTCTACCATGCCAAAGCAAAATAATAAACATTTTTTCTCTTCTTGTTGGTGTGTGTCTGGAAGTATATAATGACTCTGGGTTGGTGAAAGTGCCAACAAGAGCTATAGGGCCAAAGATTTCAGGTGAAATACCCATTTCAAAAATGCCAGTGCTAAGCAAATCTCCTTCTCTTTGTTCATTGCTATTGTTGGTGGTGGTGCCATATTATGTTGCTTATTGGTCCAGTTGTGAGGATTTTTTTTTTTTTTATGTTGAGGGGTAGTCCATACTGAAGGCTGTCGTCTTTGCTCTTCATCAGTAAGTGCTTCAGCTTCTCTTCGCTTTCGGCAAGCATTGTGTCATCTGCATACCGGCAGCTTGTTAATGAGTCTTCCTCCAGTTCTGATACTACACTCTTCAGGTAGTCCAGCTTCTCAGATTATTTGCTCAGCACACAGATTGAACAAGTACGGTGAAGGATACAAC
>NW_004444012.1:6104455-6138256 GCF_000243295.1 Trichechus manatus latirostris | reverse complement strand
ATTCACACAGTCGAATGCCTTTGCATAGTCAATAAAACACAGGTAAACATCTTTCTGGTATTCTCTGCTTTCAGCCAAGATCCATCTGACTTCAGCAATGACATCCCTGGTTTCACGTCCTCTTCTGAATCCAGCTCGACTTTGTGGCAGTTCCCTGTTGATGTACTGCTGCAACTGTCCTTGAATCATCTTTGCAAAATTTTACTTGCCTGTGATCTTAATGATATTGTTCGACGATCTCCACGTTCTGTTGGATCACCTTTCAGCGTAGGGTGTGTCTTAAACTACTCACCTTTGAGATATGAGATAGAGAGAGCATATGAGGCACAGAGGAGGACGTACAAATGGAGGATAAGTTACACACCACATGGAGATCCACAAGGAACTGCGGAACAGAAGCTGAAAAGAGACAAGGATCTTCCCCCAGAGCAGAGAGAAAGCCTTCCCCTAGAGCCGACATCCTGAATTTGGACTTGTAGCCTCCTACACTGTGAGAAAATAAATTTCTGTTTGTTAAAGCCACCCACTTGTGGTATTTCTGTTACAGTAGCACTGAGAAACTAAGACAATGATTGTGGTGGTTGTGCTTGGTTGCCTCTTGCTTTGTGATCCCAGACCTCTTTGTACCTTCGGTTACACTGTTGGTCACAATGTAATATGACTGCTGAGTGACAGATTGCTTTCTCCTCAGGAGATAAGATGGAAACCTTCCGGAGGGAAGGCATTGCTTTTATTTATTTTTGAAAGAATCCTGCAGACCTTGGTGCTAACTGGGAGGACCCTTTCTAGGGCTGCCAGATTGTTCAACAGGATGCTCAGGCAAGTTTGAATTTCAGATAAACAAGGAATGATTGTTTAGTATAAGTATGTCCCAAATATGGTATGGGATGTGCTTACACCAAAAGTTTTGGTTACTTATCTGAAATTCAAATTTAACTGGGTGTCCTGTATTTTTCTTTTCTAGATCTGGCAACCATAACCTCTGTGAACCTAAAACTCAGTCCCTATACCCCTAAGCAGTTAAGTACTGCCACATTTCCAAGGTCTAGTGAAAACAAAGGAGCCCTCTGGTGCAATGGTTAAGTGCTCAGCTGCTAACAGAAAGGTTGGCTGTAGGGACACATCCAGTGACTCCTCGGGAGAAAGATCTGGCAATCTGCTCCTGTAAAGATTACAGCCAAGAAAAATCCTATGGGGCAATTCTGCTCTGTCACGTGGGGTTGCTGTGAGTCAAAATCGACTTGATGGCACGCAACAACAGTGAAAACAAAGGCTGAAATTCCTGCCCTGCCCTCATGGAGCTTCCTGTTTACTAGAGAAGTGGAAAAAGGCTATTTCAAGAGTGAACACTTAATACTCAAAAGCTACCTTTTTTTGGATAAACATTGAAATGGTAAACTCTATGTCTAAGGGCACTGTGTAAGTACTCATCATATGGGAGAAAATAACTCCGAAGGAATTAGACTAGGTTTCTCAATTGCCTAATGATAAGAATATATTGAAGGGAGTCCAGAAAGCTTAGTGGAAAACAGCTTAGTTGCATTTTTCATGAAACAATCACAATACTGAGATCAGTATAACCTTGGTCAAATTGCTTAATCTTTCTGCACTTCCTTTTCAAGTGTGCACGGGGCGGGGGGCACAGGGGGTAAGCAGACTCTTGCCTAATGAAATGACTGTCAGGCTAAAGGCATAACTTCATAAGATGCATTCAGATGGGGGCAAAGGCGAAAGTCAGGTCAGGAGCATCACCAAGTTTTCAGTTCGTGGTGCAGAGTGCACAAAACCTGGAATTGGACCCAGGTGATTGGAAAAACAATTCCGGATCTGCATGGTAACAATTTAGACTGACTTCCACTCCTGCCTGAAATTGAGCGGCAGAGGAAGTTCTTTTCCTTGGCTCTCTGCCTGCACCCTGCCTCCCCCAGCCCTCAGAACCTCAGGCTGCTCACTCCCCACATCTGTTTCTGAGCTGCCGAGTGTAGGGTCACAGCAGGGCGCAATAAGCAGCATTAGCAGGCAGCATGAATCAGTGGTGAACCTTTGATTTTAATTCCTTGCCTCTCCTTAAAAGGAAGTGTGGTCTACTGGTTAACCCACTAAAGGCAGCTAGAAGGAAAACTCCTAGACCCGCTCCATCCCCTCTTTTATTCCTGTTGGGACACCTTACCCGTCAAACATCTATTCTTTCTGCTTTGTTCTGCTACCTTGTTCTCCAAGTGGGAAAGCTTGTTAAACAATTCCTGAGCCTCATTCCAGAATCTCCAAAGGAAAGGCCTCCATCAACCTTTTGGTTAGCAGCCGAGCTCTTAACCACTGTACCACCGGGGCTCCAAGAAAGGACCTCGGAATCTCTATTTTGAGCAAGTACTGCAGATGAGACCTTAGTGCACAAATGAGAAAAGAGCATAAAAGGAAAGGAAAAGAGCGTATCGTCACTACGGGGTTTGCTTTACAAGTGCGTGTAAAAGAGGCAAAGGACTGGGAATAAGGAGGTCCAGATTCCAGTTCTGCTCTACGTCTAAAGATCTCTGTGAACTTGAGCAGGTCAGCTAACCTCTCCTGACGGAGTTTTTCATCCTTAAAAAAACAACAGCGTTTGGTTAGCTCATCTCTTTCAGTTCTGTGATTAGCGCTATTTCTATGATTTCTCAGAAATACCAAGATGGACTCAGGAAATCTCTTTTTCTGATAATGACAGCAGTGGGCGTAGTCACAGAGGTGCGGGCTGGCTTGTTTGGGGATGTGGGCAGGCAATGGAAACAAGAGGCAGCTGGGAGGTTTGGGGCCGCGGCCCACAAGGAGGTTTCCCCCCACCCCCCTGAGGCTCTGCAGCTGGTCTACTTATGCAAAGGATTTGGCTCCTCTTGCCTTTTTAAAAGCTTTTCTGACTCGTACATTCCCCTGAGGAGCACAGAGTCATGGCTTTGCGAAGAGCTTGCACGTGCTTTCCTGAAAGGAAGAAGGGCGGGAGGAACGGGAGGGCTTGGGTGGATCGATAAGAGGTCCAGGGTTGCCAAAGAAATGAGATCCCCCTCTGTGTGATAAACACGTACCGATGCCGTGGCTGGCTCGGAACATGCCCGGCAAAATCGCTTTGTCCGTCTTCCGCAATGTCTAGAAATGTGTTCTCTTTCTTGGACTGGACATCTGCCTACTCATGTCTGGAGCATCTGGGCATTCTTCCACCCCAGAACAAGTGGGGGGGTGAGCTAGGAGAAGGAGGGGTGAACCTTGGAAGTCACGAGTGAGTCATGATTGTAGGAAAAGGATGTCTCACGAAGCCAACGCAGAACCAGCTTCCTAGAAACACCATGACAGGTCCCATAAAGCCCACGTTTGGTTCTAATTATAACGTGCCCACATTGGAGCATTTTTTAGTTTCCCCGTGGTAACAACAGGGTGTCTGAGGAAGAAGGCTTTGACTCAAATATGCTCCATGCTTCTAATAGAGGGAACTGCTTGGACTTCAAAAAAAAAAAAAAAAAAAAACCAAATAGTTATTTTGCTCTTTTACCAAGGAGATATCACTGGCTTGTCTATGCCTGTTTCCACATCTGTAAAATGGAGGTAAGCACATTATAATATATAAGAAGGCCAAAACGAACTATATAAAATTTAAAAAAGATATTTTTTTAAAGATCCAAATAAGCAGCATAAAAAATTGGAAAAAAAATAGAAACTGTAAATAAGTGGAATTCGTTTTTTCTCCTCTACACTCGAGACAAATAATGAGCTAAAAAGTTCAGCAAGGATTTATTTAAAAGGTAACTTTGAAAAGATGCTATGAACCACTTAATTATAGCTCGGTCACATATACTTTCTGATGCTTTTAAACAATGATTACTCTTCCTGGGGTAATCGTGAAGCATAGCACAAGTCTTTGACAAGTCAAGTTATAGTCAAATGTGATGTCAGTGTTATGTATTCCTTTATTTTATTCCAAAATCTTCCAAAATCGCTAATTCTGGAAAAGATATTACTAGCTTTCCATCGCATCTCAGTCCTTGATCATTTTAGGTAAATGAAAT
Source organism: Trichechus manatus latirostris (assembly GCF_000243295.1). Taxonomy (NCBI): domain Eukaryota; kingdom Metazoa; phylum Chordata; class Mammalia; order Sirenia; family Trichechidae; genus Trichechus; species Trichechus manatus. Next base: position 6,134,225 of record NW_004444012.1, on the reverse strand, counting down.
GTTTATTTTTCTTCATCCCTTCTTTTTCACTTTTCATCATTTAGATACTAGAGATGCTAGCCAGAGTCTGGGAGGCTGGAGATGAAAGATTTTCTTTCCTTAACATAAGAGATTTCAGGTTGGAATAACTAGATCAAGGAGAGGTCTCACAAGGGAAAGAGGGCTTTCCCAGGCTACCCTGGAGACGGGGCTGGGGGTAGTCTGGGCACCTGCTCGGAGCCTAGCTGGGGTTGGGTGACATATTTTTAATGCTCTGTAATAGCGAGCATACGTGGCATTTAGAAAAGGAAAGGGAGGATTGCGCTGTTTTGCAAGATTATCAAATGAGCCTCTACTCTGTAAATCTCAGCAGTTATGAAAGTTGGCATGGTTTTTAAACCCCAACACAGGAAGTACAGAGACGATCAGAAAACATGCTGGCAATGTTTTGAAATTTTCCAGAAATATAAGAAATTCTCTCCCTGTATAAACAACAATGATCTCAGGTTTAGTAACTTCATAGTATATGATTAAGACAAAAAGATACACAGTTTCCTTAATACTCCATCTTAGTTTCTTCAGAGTAATCCTTGGAATTTTGTATAATAAATTCAGGAAGTTATTTATAGTTTATTTTCAGGATAAACGATGTAATACGAACATATACTTATTTTCTTCTCTGTTTTTTAGCTTATTTACTTATTTTTTTTTACAATAAAGTGTCATTTTACCAAAAACTGGGGCAAAATACGTATTGTTTTGAGAAAAGACCCAAATATATTGAGAGCATTAATTACTGGTCAAGGTAATCAATGGCATCTGATAATCAAAATATAACAGTAGCTTATTTTTATATACAGTCAGTTTTCATTATTCTTGCTAGTTATGTTCTAAAGTTGCCACAAGCCCTGAACTGACAAACATGGAACCGTTGCTCCCAGTTGAAACAGGATTAGACAGCTGTAAGCCTCTGGTCACAACATTTTTATCAACCAATTAATACATAACCTTGTTTATGTGTGCTTTCTTGAAAGACACCTTATGTAACATGTATTGTTGATTCACCAACATTAGACACATGGCCAGCCTCGGTATAACCCATGCCTGAATGAAGCTCATTTAACACGTGTATTTTCTCTGTAAGGCACATCGTGGGTTTTTTTTATGCTTAGGAATACTACAGTGCACTTCAGAAGTGTGCTTGTGGGCCATTGCAAACAGCAAAATCACCAACAAAAGCACAAAAATGTAAACAATATGGCATTAAATGGACCGTAAAGGATATTTGTTGGCAGTGTAAGGGCTGAAATGCGAAGGCAGAGTGTAGCCCTGTTAGGGCTCAGCTGGGAACGTGCGCATCTGGTGACTCAAATTTTTTGCCGCTGCATAACTGAAAGTGCCACAAGTACTGATTTTGGTGTTTCAAATAAATTTCAGCAAGTAGGCGATTTTGCAAATATGGAATCTGTGAATAAAGAGGATCGACAAATTTCCATAGCTAAGTATGTGCCCCGTGCTGTTTTCAGCACTTTAAATACATTACTAGTAATGTACAGCAACAACCCAACCCTTATCCCGTTTTACTGACGACAAAGCTGAAGCACAGACAGGTTACTTAAGTTGCCCTCGGTCATCCAGATGGTAAGTGGAGATGGGACACAACGCTGGCTGGCAGTCTGTCTCCGGAGTCTGTTTTCTTAATTGCTACGTGATATTGCCTCTTTGGAAAATGACAAAGGGCCTATGGTAGAAAACAGAGTTGAAGTGAATATGCTGGGAAGACTTGAGCTCTTGAAATTCAGCCACCAACACAGACAAGCATTTTTTACAAAACAGTAAAAGGAATAAGCCTCTGGCGTGGATATGAGGAGTTCCTTGTGACTGTAGACTACCAAAAGTCTGTGAGATACTCTTTGGATAAGTTAAAAGGGCACCAAGGCCATCAGGTTAAATGTTTCACCTTCTTTATCAACTAAAATATTGTGCCTACAAAGTGTCATTAAGATGCATGTACGGTCTCTAAGGAACTTGGGGTTTGATAAGACAAAGGCAGCTGTTGGCGTTTGATAAACCTGTATTGCAAAACTGCTATATACAGGGCATATAAAGGCAAATAAGTCAGGACTGTGACTTATTTATCTTTATATTTATTTATGGGTTTTTTTTTTTTTTTTTTGGTTTCTTGACTTTAAGGTGGTTGTAGCCTGGATACGGAGATGGACAATTCCATAGAGTGTGGTAGATGGCATGGTAGATGAAAAAAAAAAAGGATGCTGTGAGAACACCAGGAGGGGCTTCTAAGCCAGGCAAGAAATTCTATGTTGACTTCTCCAAGGATGTGATGCTGGAAGAAATCCGTTATAAATACTTTCCCCTCTCCTCCACCCCCACCATTTCTGCATCGCTCCTCATCTTCTCATCCCCATTGGGTTTTATAAATGCTAGCTTTAAAGACAGAGCCCTGGTAATGTAGTGGTTAACTGCTACAACTATTAACCAAAAGGTCGGCAGTTTGAACCCACCAGCCGCTCCTTGGACACCATGTGGAGCGGTTCTACTCTGTTCTATACAGTCGCTATGAGTCGGATTTGACTCGACGGCAATGGGTTTAGCTTTAAAGACACGATCTGTTCTAATTTTTCCCTCATATGTCTTTATTTGTGTTTACATCCCAGGCTAAATGCTGAGATAAATCTCAGTACAAAACAGCTAAGAAATCTTGCATTGGCTTGGATGATTGACTCAGGCTGGTACTTCTTAAATCTCCTGCTCCCCATCTGTTTTGAGACCCGGTAGGTGGATCTCCTGGTTGCTGACCAAGTGTCTGAGTTTTCTCCTAATGTTGAGCTTTCCTCTCTAGTTTTAACTTCTTAGTTTTGTGTTTTCTCATATATTTACATGAACTAATTTCTGCTTACTTGCTTAATTCCTGTCTTTCTGTTAACGCTGACCTTGGAATTGTGTTTTCTTTTATACTCGCTCAACAAAGTTTATGAAGTCCCCTTTCTTAGGTATATTTATAGTTGTTGTTAGATGCCCTCCAGTCGGATCCAATTCATAGCGACCCTATGTACAACAGAATGAAACACTGCTGAGTCCCGCCCCATCCTCACAATCGTTGTTATGCTTGAGCCCATTGTTGCAGCTACTGTGTCAGTCCATCTCATTGAGGGTCTTCCTTTTTTTCATTGACCCTCTACTTTACCAAGCATGATGTCCTTCTCCAGGGACTGATCCCTCCTGATAATACGTCCAAAGTATGTGAGATGAAGTCTTGCCATCCTTGCTTCCAAGGAACATTCTGGCTTTACTTCTTCCTAGACAAATTTGTTCATTTTTCTGGCAATCCATGGCATATTCAATATTCTTCACCAACACCATAGCTCAAAGGCTTCTTCTTCGGTCTTCCTTATTCATTGTCCAGCTTTTGCATGCATATGAGGCGATTGAAAACACCATGGCTTGGGTCAGGTGCACCTTAGTCCTCAAAGTGCCATCTTTGCTTTTGAACACTTTAAAGAAGTCTTTTGTAGCAAATGTGCCCACAACAACATGTCGTTCTTGACTACTGCTTCCATGGGTGGTGATTATGAATTCAAGTAAAATGAAATCCTTGACAACTTCAATCTTTTCTCTGTTTATCATGATGTTGTTTATTGATCCAATTGTGAGGACTTTTGTTTTCTTTATGTTGAGGTGCAATCTATACTGAAGGCTGTGGTCTTTGATCTTCATCAGCAAGCGCTTCAAGCCCTCTTCACTTTCAGCAAGCAAGGTTGTGTCATCTGCATAAATGCAGGTTGTTCATGAGTCTTCCTCCAATCCTGATGCCCCATTCTTCTTCGTATAGTCCAGCTTCTCAGGTTATTTGCTCAGCATACAGATTGAATAGGTATGGTGAAAGGATACAACTCTGATGCACACCTTTCCTGACTTTAAGACCACGCAGTATCCCCTTGTTCTGTCCTAACAACTGCGTTTTGATCTATGTACAGGCTCCTCATGGGCACAATTAAGTGTTCAGGAATTCCCGTTTTCTGCAACGTTATCCGTAATCTGCTACGATCCACACAGTTGAATGCATTTGCATAGTCAATAAAACACAGGTAAATATCTTTCTGGTATTCTCTGCTTTCTGCCAAGATCCATCTGACATCAGCAATGATATCCCTGGTTCCACATCCTTTTCTGAATCTGGCTTGAATTTCTGGCAGTTTCCTGTTGATATACTGCTGCGGCCACTTTTGAATGATCTTCAGCAAAATTTAATTGTGTGTGATATTAATGATATTGTTTGATAATTTCCGCATTCTGTTGGATCACCTTTCTTTGGAATGGGCAAAAATATGGATCTTTTCCAGTCGGTTGTCCAGGTAGCTGTCTTCCAAATTTCTTGGTATAGACGAGTGAGCGTTTCTAGGGTTGCATCCGTTTATTGTAACATCTCAATTGGTATTCCATCAATTCCTGGAGCCTTGTTTTTTGTTAATGCCTTCAGTGCAGCTTGAACCTCTTCCTTCACTACGATCAGTTCTTGATCGTATGCTACCATCTGAAATGGTTGAATACCAGCCAATTCTTTTTGGTATAGTTACTCTGTGTATTCCTTCCATCTTCTTTTGATGCTTGCTGCATCATTTAAAATTTTGTCCATAGAATCCTTCAATATTGCAACTTGAGGCTTGAATTTTTTCTTCAGTTCTTTCAGCTTGAGAAATGCTGAGCATATTCTTCCCTTTGTTTTTTTAACTCTAGGTCTTTGGACATTTCATTGCAATACTTTACTTTGTCTTTTCAAGCCACCCTTTGAAATCTTCTGTTCATCTCTTTTATTTCATCATTTCTTCCTTTTGCTTAAGCTACTCTACATTCAAGAGCAACTTTCAGAGTCTCTTCTGACATCCGTTTTGGTTTTTTTCTTTCCTGTCTTTTTAATGACCTCTTGCTTTCTTCATGTATGATGTTCTTCATGTCATTCCACGACTTATTTGGTCTTCAGTCATTAGCATTTAAAGAGTCAAATCTATTCTTGAGATGATCTCTAAATTCAGGTGAAATATACTCAAGGTCATACTTTGGCTCTTGTGGACTTGTTCTAACTTTCTTCAGCTTCAATTTGAACTTACATATAAGCAATTGATGGTCTGTTCCACAGTCGGCCGCTCACCTTGTTCTTACAGATGATTTTGAGATTTTCCATCATCTCTTTTTACAGATGTAGTCAATTTGATTCCGGTGTTTTCCATCTGGTGAAGTCCAACTGTATAGTCACTGTTTATGTTGTTGAAAAAAGGTATTTGCGATGAAGAAGTTGTTGGTTTTGCAAAATTCTCTCATGTGATCTCTGGCTTTGTTTCTATCACCAAGGCAATATTTTCCAACTACTGTTCCTTTTTCTTTGTTTCTATCTTTTGCATTCCAATCACCAGTAACTATCAATGCACCTTGATTGCCTGTTTGATCAATTTCAGACTGCAGAAGTTGGTAAAAAATCTTCAATTTCCTCATCTTTGGTATTGGTGATTGTTGGGTAAATTTGGATAATAGTCATATTAACTGGTCTTCCTTGTAAGCATACGAATATTATCCTATCACTGGCAGCGCTGTACTTCAGGATAGACCTTGAAATGTTCTTTTAGAAGATGAATGCAATGCCATTCCTTTTCAATTTGTCATTCCCGACATAGTATACCATATGATTGTATGATTCTAAATGACCTATATCAGTCTATTTCAGCTCACTAATGCCTAGGATACTGATGTTTATGCATTCCATTTCCTTTTTGATGACTTCCAATTTTCCTAGATTCATACTTTGTGCCTTCCCTGATTCTATTATTAATAGATGTTTGCAGCTGTTTCTTCTCATTTTGAGTCTTGCCACATCAGTAAATGAAGGTTCTGAAAGCTTGGCTCCATCCACATCAAGACTGACTCTAATTTGAGGCGGCATCTCTTCCCCAGTTGTATTTTGAGTGCCTTCCAACCTGAAGGGTTCATCTTCCTGCACTATATCAGACAATGTCCTGCTGCTATTCATAAGGTTTTCATTGGCTAATTTTTTTTCAGAAATAGACTGCCAGTCCTTCTTCCTAGTCTGTCTTAGTCTGGAAGCTCAGCTGAAACCTGTCCACCACTGGTAACCCTGCTCGTATTTGAAATACCGATGGCATAGCTACCAGCATCATAGCAACATGCAAGCCACCACGGTACAACAAACTGACAGACGTGTGAGGATATTTCTAGAGACATATATATATATCTTGGTTTCACGTACTTTATGCTTCCTGTTCTGTGCATTCATATATTCCACTATTTCAGTTAGGAATTAGAATCTTGGTAGTGGCTAGAACTTAGTGGTAGAAGCTCAAGCATAGAGCCCAAAGTAAGATATAGACATGTTACTATACTTTTCTAATCAGAGGAAACTTCTGGAAGAGAAGTATTCTCAAAAACCTCTGACTGTTAACTGTTGTTGCATAGGGACACATAGTCTTTTGATGAAAAATGAATGCTTTAGACTCAGGTAGTCAATCTTAGTTGACAGCTACATGCATTCCCTTATTTTTAAACCAAATTAATAGTGATGTGTGAACATACAAAATGACATCAGAGTACAAAGTTTCATGAAGTGATAAAGTCAGGTTGCTATCACCAGATGCCCTGAACCTATTGCCAAAGCCTACTCTGAGTTCCATAGGGAGTATGTTATTCAAAATTTCTCGGTGTGCTATATAAAAGGTTTGATTTGAAGATTTGAAAAGGTATCCTAGGGACGAGAGACTGAACGAGGGCCAGGTTAGGTAATTGAATATTGGCGTAGAAACTTTCAGACACACACATTTCATACTCCACATTTGTATTCTGAAAATGCTTTCTGCAAAAGTTAGAAAGAAGGAAATAGTCCTGATTTCACAGACACTCCCCACTCTAAAAGCATTTCCCCACTACAAATGTCATTTATTTCCTCACAATAGAAATACCAGAGAGCATTTCCTCAGTATATCAGTCAATTTTCTCCAAGTACAGGCATGGCAAACTGACTTTCTGTCTTGTCCTCCTCGTACCAGCTTTATCTCTCTAGAACCTTCTCTACAGTCACTGTCTTCCCATCAGGCAGCAACAACAGAACCATTATTTCACACTGTGTATGGAGAAAGAAACGGATGCAGGAGGACATACTAAGTGAGATGCAATAAAAACAAGTTAAATTTTGTCCCTTTGCCACCCGATTTTATTGTTTTATGAAATACATAAACATTTAAGAGGGATATTTTTGAAATGGTATCTGAGGCAGTTTATAACCTGAAGCTAGTAGGGCAGTATTGCTCAGTTTAATAGATCTCTTGCATCAATATAGGACAAATGTGCTTATTTAAAATGCAAATTTCTGAGCTCTACCCCCAATTTACCTAGTCGGTATCAAACCAAGGAAATCTGCATTTTAAACAAGACTTCTAGATGATCTTATGGATCAGAGGGGGAGTCACTACTCTAGGACTTTGCTTAAAATAGACACGAATCCTGGAACTGTAACCCATTGCTGTTGAGTCAATTCCGACTCTCAGCGACCCTATAGGACAGAGTAGAACTGCCCCATAGGACTTCCAAGGCTGTAATCTTTACAGAGGCAGGCTGCCACATCTGTCTCCTAGAACTGTAGTCAAATTAAATCACACAGGGTTCCAAGGAAATCATTTGAAACTCTTAACTAGTGGATGCATTATAAGGAAGAGAAGAGGATGGTGTGGGAGCTTAACAATAATTAAGTGGAAAAGGGTCTCTGTGATAGGGAGAAAAGCCATTTGGCCCTTTTATGGTTTCAATGGCATCGTGGCACTGTTGATGTTGTCCTGCTTCCTTTGCCTGTGGAGAAAAAAAGCAAACATGATCAATAGACACCCTGTGGCCATGACCTCGGAAAGCATGGCCTTCCGCTAAAAGGTAAGCAAACCCCAAATGGAGCCAAAGTGAGAGCATTTTGTTTTCACTCAAGAAAGGATTCAGTGTGTGCTGATGAGTGGAGGGCAATTACCATTTGGCCAAAACCAAGGAAAACATAATGGTAGTTCTCAACATTTTTGTGTATTTTGCTCATGTTTGAACACTGGAATCTCTGGTAGCTCATTTGAAGAATTAAAGACTTGGAATGGCACTGAAGTTAGCCATGAATGCAATACAGTCATCACTAGAGTAGAGCAATGTCTCCATGTCCAAAAAAGCCCCCCCCAACCCCCTCGGTTTCTGCTCGCTCCTCACCTGACAGGCTTCAGCACTCTGGTACTCAGTCTGTGAAGTCGATTGGTCAGTGCCCTTACTGGTCTTTCTTATTTACTCATAGAACAAATTTCATGTATGTGATGCTTCTTTGGAACCAGGTTGCCACCATGCAAAGCCTCCTACCACTGTATCACAGGACCTGTTCAGTGAAATGGCATCTGATAGGCATAATTGTAATTATATATATATATAAAATATAATTATATATGTACATATACATATGTATATATGTATGTATTACATTGGGCAAATCTGCTGCAGAAGAACTCTTTAAAGTGTTAAAAAGCAAAGATGTCACTTTGAGGACTAAGGTGCGCCTGACCAAAGCTATGGTATTTTCAATCACCTCATACGTGCGCAAAAGCTAGACAATGAATAAGGAAGACCGAAGAAGAATTACGGTGTTGGTGAAGAATATTGAATATACCATGGACTGCCCAAAGAACGAACAAACCTGTCTTGGAAAAAGTACAGCCAGAATACTCCTTAGAAGTGAGAACGGTGAGACTTCGTCTCAGGTAATTTGGACATGTTATCAGGAGGAACCAGTACCTGGAGAAGGACACAATGCTTGGTAGAGGGTCAGCAAAGAGTGAAAGCCCCTCCATGAGATGGATTGACAGAGTGTCTGCAAACATATATATGTGGTGTTGTTATGAGTCATCAAGTCAATTCCACTCATAGCAACCCTATGTGACAGAGTAGAACTGCTCCGTAGGGTTCCTAGGCTACAATCTTTATGGGAGCAGATTGCCAAGTCTTTTCTCCTGAGAAGCCACTGGTGGGTTTCAACTGCTAACCTTTCAGTTAGCAGCCGAGTGCTTAACCATTGTGCCAACAGGGCTCTGTGTGGGTATGTGTATAAACATATGTATGTATATATACACACATATACATATATACACATGTATACATCAATAGCTAAAATAAAGTCTCATTTAAAAATTTGAAATTTGAATGAAGTACAGATGCATACTACAACGTGGATCAACCATGAAAACATTATGCTGTGTGAGCCAGACACATAAAACCACATGTTGTATGATGGATTCCATCTATTTGAATTGTCCAGGATAGGTAAATCCATGGAGACAGAAAGTAATTACTGATTGCCAGGGGCTGGGGAAAGAGAGGATGAGGAGCGACTGCCAGTGGGTATGCGATTTCTTTCTGGAGTGATGAAAGTGTTCTGAAATTTGATAGTAGTGATGATTATAGAATCTTGTGAATATACTAAAAACCACTGAATTGTACCCTTTAAAATGGTAAATTTTATGATATGTGGATTATATCTCAATAAAGCTGTTAACTAAAAAATAATAAAAAATTTTGAAAGGCTCCTTTGAAAATTTTGGTCCATCAGTATGCTAAGATAGTGAAGTTAAAATCTAATTAAGCAAAAATCAAGTGATGAAGATAATAAAGGGCTGGAGTTTTATGTAAATCTAGTATTTTCTTTAAATCTTACCATATACTGGATCTCTTTGATTATATCTAGCAAGGTCGAGGTTTTTTTAAAAACTTTGTTTTCACAGGTAACCAACTTTGAGAGTGCTTTGACGCTAAGAAGATTAGGCATTGCATGAGCGATTACAATTCACAGCGATGATTAAGTCGAAATTGAATTACGAGAAGGGTACTAAGCTAAATCACTGACATCCATTTCTCTAAAAAGTTCTTGCACAAGATATATCTTATTCTGATTAATGAGTAATTTAATCATATTATTAAAGAGGATTTTTTTTTAAAGATTAACTGCTAGAATTAAATGCTTATCAATGTATTATGCACAGTTATGGTTTAAATAGATTATTTTATCTATGGCACATGTCGTTAGGTTATGGCAGAGTCAGGATTCAGGGAGAGGACGATGAATTCATTTCAAAGATTGAGTTGGTAAAACCAAGTCATAAGGTAACAAATTACTTAATGTACAGGGGTTATAGTGTAGACCAATCTTATGGTTCTTAACAGGTACCTGTTAGAGAATATGAAAGAAGCTATGGACTCTCTCTAAAACGTACAAATGCATATACCTACTTTTTTCTACATAATTTTAGGAAGTTCACTCTGAAGTCAATCCGTGGACTCTTCACCCCATGTTGAGAACTCATGCCTATGTAAGAATAGTTTAGTCCATATTAATGCTTATTCTGGCCAATTCAAGCTATTGTCCGTAATTCTGGATTTGCTGAGATGCTAAACGTTTTTTTTTTTTTTTTTTTAATGCAGTCACATCATATGCACTTGTATTGATTGTGTCTGTTCCAAGATTGGACTTTAATTATCATGTCTCTATTGGACAATTAACTTAGAGGAAGTGGGATTGTGTAGGATTATTAAGTGTTCAATTACCACTTCCCACTGAAACAGGAAGCCTCCCTTACAAAGAGGCCCCTGATGTTCTGTCTCTTCTTATGCTTTAATGAGCAGCTCTACAAATAACCATTCGAGTAGAATCTGAGAACTTTTTCAGATATGAGCGCTCCAACCCCTAGAGCACACTCAAACCGTAAAACCAAACCAAACCCATTGCTGTCAAGTCGATTCTGACTCATAGCGACCTTATAGGACAGAGAAGAACTGCCCCATAGGGTTTCCAAGGAGCAGCTGGTGAATTTGAACCTTTTGGTTAGCAGCCGAGCGCTTAACCACTGCGCCATCAGGGCTCCTAGAACACACCTAGGTCCAATTTATTGCATGGATTCAGAGACTTCAGGCAAGCACTGAGCTTTGGCCTGAATTCTCCACAAAGAAGCCTCAATGTTTTCACTTTGTTGACCATAAGTGATATATTTAGTTATCCAGAGGGCTAGTCAATCTGCCAGGGAAAATATCCTGAAGAAAATAAAGGGGGTAATTATGTCGGGCAGACCTAGGGGTTAGTGTGGATGGGCCTTGTTTTAAAACAGATTCGTCACTCAGTCAAAAAACTCTCTTGTCCATGTGTTTTCCTGGGGAAAAACTTCCAAGGCGGCAATGTGAAAACTAACAGACTTGGTGAAGGGGTGGGCAGCCATCTGGTTTGCTCACAAGCCGAGTTGCTCTTTTTATCAGAAATATTTTCAGATTTTTGTATGGGGGAGGAGTTGGTCTCCTGAACACCACGTCAGTGTTAATCCTCTACTTAAACAATTCTATTCAACAGTCTCCTAATAAGGATTTTGGGAAACATGTGTCTTTTTTTTCTACAGGAGGAAAAGAAGGCCTGGTAAAACTGAGTGACCAGTGTTTGGGGTTGTGACTCTAAAGCTTAAGAGCAATGCATCCATCCCAAAGATCTGTGAGGAAAACTGAGGGTCTCCTTACCTCAGACTGACCCTTCCATTCAGATAGAAATAAGTCAGGATTTACTAAGGTGACTCTCAGTCTCTAAAATTGACTTACTTTATTGGTTGGGCCAAATCCTCTTTTCCCTTCCTATGCTGTTTAGTTGAGGTAGATGAAGAAGGCATTTGGACAACAAGTCACATAACTGCCTGAAGTCATGCAAGGAGCCTGTTGCAGAGTTGATCAGAGAACACAACAGCTTTGTTCCTACTTTATGCTCTAATCACGCATAATGCTTCCTTTCTAAAATTTTGAATATTTAGCATCCAGTGAGAACAGCTTGCCTGTAGGTTTCTGTTGGGGGGTGAAAAAGGGTTGGTGGTGTTAGTGGTAGAAAGCCGAATTTATTTTTCTCGCGTTTTTTCTGGAACTCTTCTATATACGCTCGTTCTTACTTTGAGTCAAATGGAAGGACAGGTTTCTTTTCATTTCCTACCTGATCGAAGTAAGTTTCCATCCTCGACTCCAGGCAGGAATGCCCTGCTATCCTGGGAAGGGCCACTTGAAAGTGGTAACACTTCACCATGACCAGGAAAGCAAATAAAGGCAGCAGCTACCAGCAATTATTAGAAATCCTGGTGGTGTAGTGGTTAAGTGCTACGTCTGCTAACTAAAAGGTCAGCATGTTCGAATCCACCAGGTGCTGCTTGGAAACCGTACGGGGCTAGTTCTACTCTGTCCTGTGGGGTCTCTGTGAGTCGGAATCGACTCAGTGGCAATGGGTTTTGTTTTTGGTTGCCAGCAATTATTACAGGCACCAGCATTTGTCCCCCTTCCATGTCAAGGGCCAAAATCAAAGGAGGAAGGCAGGGCCCTGGCTGTTGTTGGAAAGTTGACTTCAGAGGAAAAACTGCAAAAATCTAAAGGGCTAAGGGTGAACTTTTCTCTCCTTTTTCTATATTTTTGTTCAGTGTTGGGCTGTGCCTGATAAACCAGTGGGGTGGTTATCTTTAAAAGGGCTTACTGCTAATTTTCTTGTGGTTCAGAGTGAACCTTGTTGAACCCATACATCAATTTCTGATCCTTCCTTTTAAAGGGAGAATAATAATAATATAAATTCTAAAGGAAATCTACTTAGAGTGTTATGATCTTGGGTTCCAAGGACAGATGAAGAAAGCAAAACCAAGCATATACTACTTTTAAATTTCTGGAAGTAATTTGAACTAATGTCTTTATACATACCCCATTTGCCCAAATATAAGGTGACTTTTTTTTCTCCAAAACTATTTCCCAGGGAAAAGGGAGTCACCTTTTATATACACTCTTATCAGGGTCTGATTACCCAATAAGCAAGGTAAACACGGGCCTACTTATGCTTACTTACTAATCCATAGTGCAGAATTTCACCTGTTTTTCAACATATCAAAGATGTGTTGAAACCCATGTGAAACTGTGCACTACAGATTAGTAAGTACATACAATTAAGCCCATGCATCCCTTGCTTACTGGTTAATCCTCCCCTGATTCTTATGAATCCATCTTTTGGTACTCTCTCAAAAACTGAATTTGGAATTGCAAACTACTGTTAGCGTAGGATACATTGAGGTGAAATGGCTTAAGGGAAAGCCTGTTTTGGATCCATATGGAGGTATCTGCCAGAACCTGTTAAAACAAAAAACGAAAAACAAAAACAAAAAAAAAAAGAGGGTAAGACGTTAATCACTGATTTAGTAATTATTCTTGAAGTTACTAACTCTGAAATGCATGTCAGATATTTTTGTACATAGGCTTTTTAGGGATGACATAAAATGCAATTCAGTAAGTGGTACATTATGGAGGTTACAAAAATACACTTACAGGAAATGAAAAAATGACCGCATGCTATGCAAATGGGTATTTGGGAGTTGAGATACATTTTCTAGTGACAGCAATGTACATGGAATCAAAAGGTGTTAGATCTCAAATGACTTAGAAGGCAGTCATGAAGATGTGTCTGAAAAACTGCTGGATTAATCAGAAAATGACACCGGTGAGGAATAACATTGTCTTTATTAAGTAAAAGTGGAAAAATGCAGTATTTTAAATTTGATCTATTATTTTACAAATATGATTTTAAATATATATAGATAACTAGGAAACCCTGGTGGCATAGTGGTTAAGAGTTTAGTTGCTAACCAAAAGGTCAGCAGTTCGAATCCACCAGGTACTCCTTAGAAACCACATGGGGCAGTTCTACTCTGTCCTATAGGGTTGCTGTGAGTCAGAATCGACTCACTGACAATGAGTTTGGTTTTGGTTTATAAATAACTAAGTAGTTAACTAAACATTTTGAAAAGACATTTTACTTATTTTGTCTACATCCCTGTCTTAGTCACCAAGTGCTGCTATAACAGAAATACCACAAGCGGATGGCTTTAACAAAGGGAAATTCATTCTGTCACAGCCTATAGGTTAGAAGTCCGAATTCAGGGTGCCAGCTCCAGGGGAAGGCTTTCTCTCTCTGTTGGCTCTGGAGGAAGATCCTTGTCATCAATCTTCCTGTGGTCTAGGAGCTTCTCAGCACGGGGATTTCGGGTCCAAAGAACACCCTCTGTTCCCAGCACTTCTTTCTTGGTGGTATGAGTTCCCTTTCCTCTCTGCTCGATTTGCTTTTATATCTCAAAAGAGATTGTCTCAAGATACAACCTAATCCTATAGATCGAGTCCTGCCTTATTAACATAACTGCCTCTAATCCTGCCTCATCAACATCATAGAGGTTAGGATTTACACACATAGGAAAATCACATCAGACCACAAAATCATGGACAACTGCACGATATTGGGAATCATGGCCTAGCCATGCTGACACACATTTTAGGGGGACACAGTTCAATCCATAATAATCCCTAAAAATATATATTTTCATGGCCAAAAGAGAGATTTATTGGGGTTGTCCTTTATTTATGCATATACTGCAGGTACATGGAACCCTGGCGACACAGTGGTTGAGAGCTACGGCTGCTAACCAAAAGGCTGGCAGTTTGAATCCGCCAGCTGCTCCTTGGAAACGTTATGGGGAAGTTTTACTCTGTCACACAGGGTTGCTATGAGTCGAAATCCACTGGACAGCAACGGGTCATAGAGCTGCAAATCCTCAGGAGATCATGTGCTCCAGAGGGTACTTTCCCATTTTCCTGATCAAGTAATTAAAGTAAGTTATTAACACAAGGTCACAAAGTTTAGAAGTTTAGTCAATCTGCCAGGGCATTAGAAGCAGAGGGGAATTCGGAATGAGGCTCACCCTTTCCCCTATGATATATCACTCTGTCGGTGGGGTCTTTCCTTCAGAAAACTACCACCCCTTGGCAAGCAGAGAAGAAAGATTAAGAGAAATGGTTCCAAGGTCTTACTTTAGGAGAGAAACTTTTACCTATGAGAAGCTGCTGGTTTCCTCTAAACACACACATACACACACACACACACACACACACACACACACACACACACACACCAGCATCTCTTCATCCCAGCCAGGTGTTACCAATTCCTGACCTCTCTATGGGACTCCATCTCAACAGACTGAAGTTGGCTCCTAGCATGACAAGAAACTTAGAAAGCAGCTGTTTTTTTCAGTGGAGTGTGTAGGTTACTCCCTTCTGAATTCAGGTATTATTAAATGCAATGGCCCTCCCCCACTCTGCAGGCCAAAGACTAGTGCTTTCTAAAATCACTCATGGGGCAGTTCCACAAGAAGTAATGGACAATCTCAAAACCATAACACTGGCCCCTTGGGTTATAAAGTCTCCACAACCTGTAACTCATAAGACATATGAGTGCTAAAAGCACTATCAGCAATGCTAGCAGAAGAGCCCAAATGAATATGAGAAAGAATTATCCTGAAGGGAAACCATCTGTTCCCTAGGGCCTTGGGTGTGATTGGATTTTGATCAAATTAATAATCAATAGGGAAGAGCCCGAGTCCCATCCACATAGAGTGCTCCTGGTTTATCAGAGGGACTAAAGAGTTCAAAGGACCACTCCCTGAAAGTTTTTCCCCTTTCAATAGCATCCTGTTGCCACCATCCAGGGGTGAGAGAGTGGGAAGTGGTTCAGGGACTCAGGGTAAGGAAGCAGCACTGGATTACTGGGAACAAGCCTGGTATGCTGGCGGTGTGAGAACACGCATATAAGGAGGAGCAGGCACAAGTTGAGTCATAGAGGGAGAACCAATGCTGGAACTGGGTAGGACTTTTGCGAGGTGGTAAACACTGTTGTTGACTTCAAACAGAAGAAAGGACTTCTTAGTCAGCCAGAGCTTCAAGGGTCAGGAAGGTGGTCAAATGGATATTTCTTTCAGTCAAAAGTACGCATTCTATAATTAGCTGAACTCTAAAAAGACAATAGTGTCTTCTCCAGTTCTTCTTTTAGTATACTCCTCTTGCATAGGTGACTTTTATCTGTCTGGACAAATTTTTCTCTGTTCTCAAATAAATCATTCATTTTCATCATGCCAGTTTCTATAAACAACTTCCCTTTCTTCGATTCTGGTTACCTCAAAGCAATAGCTCCATGCCAGACAACCATTTCTAAAACCTGTATAGATTTGATAACTTGATAATCTTTTATCAATAAAGACAGAGTTTGAGGCAATAAAAATGTGGAATGGGATGTCTCATTACACTTATTCAAATTGGTATTTCTCCTCTTTTCCATGTTGTCTCCTCTGACTCTTGCAATTGAAAAAAAAAACAAAAAACTCATTCAACCAACCAACCAATTAGATTAGAAAAAAAAACAAAAACTTAACCCCTCCACCCTCTCCCTCAAAAAACCATGATAGTAGACAAGGGTCAACTCTGGTGAAGGAAAAGACAGCACACAATATAGGGGAAGTCAGCACAACTAGACCAAGGCAAAGGCATAGAAGTTTCCTAGACACATCCAAACGTCTTGAGGGACCAAGTTACTAGGGCTGAGGGCTGGAGACCATAGTGTTGGGGGCGACTAGGTCAATTGACATAACACAGTTCATAACATAGTTCATAGTTCATAAAGAGCCCTGGTGGCATGGTGGTTAAGAGCTTACTGCTAACCAAAAGGTCGGCAGTTTGAATCTACCAGCCACTCCTTGGAAACCCTATGGGGGCAGTTCTACTCTGTCGTTAGAGAGTCACTATGAGTCAGAATGATTTTTAGTTCATAAAGAAAATGTTCTACATCCTACTTTGGTGAGTAGTGTCTGGGGGCTTAAAACCTTGCGAGCGGCCATCTAAGATATATCTATCGATCCCATCCTGTCCGGAGCAAAGGACAATGAAGACAACCAAAGCACAAGGAAAATATTAGCCCAAAGGACTAAAGTACTGCATGAACCAGAGCCTCCGCCAGCCTGAGCCCCGAAGAATTAGATGCTGCATGGCTACCACCACCAACTGCTCTGACAGGGATCACAACAGACAGTCCCAGACAGAGTAAGAGAAAAATGTAGAACGAGATTCAAATTCATGTAAAAAGACCAGACTTACTGGTCTGACAGAGACTGGAGGAACCCGCAAGACTATGGCCCCTGACACTTTGCTAACTCAGTCCTGAAACTACTCCCAAAGCCCACTTGTCAGACAAAGATTAGACAGGCCTACAAAGCAAACAATAACACTCGTGAGGAACATGTTTCTTAATTCAATCACGTATACGAGATCACAGGGGCAACTTTTGCCTGAAAGTAAGACAAGAAGGCAGGAAAGGATGGGAACTGGGCAAATGGACACGGGGAGCCTGAAGTGGAAAGGAGAAGAGTGCTGTCACATTGTGGGGATTGCAACCAAGTCACAAAACAATACATGTATGAATTTTTGAATGACAAACTAACTTAAGCTGTAAACTTTCACGTACAGCACAATAAAATTAAAAAACACACACATGAGAAGTTAAGCTTAACTTTGGTGAAGGAAAAGACAACACACAGTATAAGGGAAGTCAGCACAACTAGACCAAGGCAAAGGCATAGAAGGTTCCGAGAGGAAACACCTTGAGGGACCGAGTTACTAGGGCTGAGGGCTGGGGAACATAATGTTGGGGACATCTAGGTCAATTGGCATACCACAGTTCATAATATAGTTCATAGTTTATAAAGAGCCCTGGTGGCAAAAACCATGTGATTATTCATCGTGGCTGATTGTATTTCTAGTGTCTTTGTTCTAGGACTATTTTGACTAGAAAGGACTATCTGCTGCAACAGAGTATACCTGCCAGGGATTCCAGGCACTTGAATTCTTACTGTGTCCTTGACTGACTGTGTGTCTAGGTAAGTTTCCAAGCTTATCCTCCTCCACCTTCTGTGTATAAAAAGGGCTTGTGAAATTGTTAGTTATTCTCCTTTGTCACTGAGTGAGAAACATGGCATCAGTGATTAGGAAATGCTTCTCTAATTGTCTCTTTGTTGATAGGTGCTGGAGAGTCGAGTTCGACTCATAGCAACGCCATATGACAGAGTAGAAACGCTCCATAGGGTTATCTAGGCTATACTATTTATGGGAGCATCGTAATGGTTGCACCACTAGGGCTCCTTAATTGTTTCTTTAGACAAGGAAAAATACAGCGAGAATTGATGGAAAGTCTCAATAGTATTGATAAGAGCATTGGATTTGCATATATCCTGAAATTAGCATCCACGATGAAGCTTATTTTCACTCATAAGTGTGAAAATCAAGTGGTTGCTGTTTTATTTGCTTTTTTCTCATCTGCTAGCTGGTTTGAAAGTAAGATGCCAAGGTTTGCGAACATCTTTAGGCTTTTTATGTTTACCAGATTGCTAAGAAATTCATAGCAGGTGTTATGGATACGCTGGGAGCTAGGTGAGGAAATAGGCTGAGGGACCTAGCCAGGGTATGTGGTTGCTGGTTCATGGGACCCAGAGTCCTTGGTGCTCAGGGATCAGAACTCAAATGCAAGGTGACTGAATAACAGGTGTGTTGTTAAAATGATGTCTGCCCTGAGTTAATGGTTCCTCCTTATACGTTTCCTGTTCTCGACTTAAAACTAGCTCCAGATGCCCCTCAAAGGACTTATACACAAATATTCATAACAATTTTATCCATAATAGTCCCAAACTGGAAACAATCCTTCAACAACTAAACGCATAAACAAACGGTGGTATATTCGTATAATAGTATACCACAGCAGCAATAAAATAATGAACTACTGATACACTCTACAACATGGATGAATCTCAAAATCATTGTCCTAGTATTATGCTAAGTGAAAAAAGCCAGATATGAAAGTCTCCATACATATGATTCCACTTATATTCTAGAAAAGATAAAAACATAAGTGGTTGCCCGAGACGGGGGGTGGTGGGAGAGGAATGACTACAAAGGGGCATGAAGGAACTTTCTGAAGTGTTAGAAATATTCTATTTCTTGATTGTAGTGGTGGTTGGCAGTATACATTTGTTACAACTCATCAAACTGGATACCTAAAGGGGGTAAGTTTTACTGTATGTAAATTATACCTTAATAAGCCTTACTGAAAAAAAATCATGGTGAGTGAAATGAGCAAGACACAGAAGAGTACACACTGTGTGACTCCGTTTATATGACATTCTTCTAGGTAATCTATAGTGACAGAAAGTAGATCAACTGTGGCCTGAGGTGGGGAGTTGGGAGACACACATTGACAGCCTCAAGGGAACTTTCTGGGCTGATGGAAACGTTCCATATCTTCATTGGGGTGTTGGTTTATACAGGTGGATTCATTTGTCAAAATGCATGAAACTGTTCACTTAAAATATGTGCGTTTCGTTGCATGTCAATGATACCTCAATGAGGTTGATTACAAAAACAAGACACAATGGGCACAGTGGGGCAGGAAGAAGTCAGGCCTCAGGAGACATATTTAACCCCAGAGGAGGGCTGTGCGATGGGAGTGGGGCATGTTAATCATGATCCAGGACCATGTTATGATTGATATACTGCTCCTCATTTGTGAATCTAGAGGGCATGATGGTATGAAGAAGTCTAGATGGTGAAAATATCTGTGGGTGATCTTGTCCCCACTCTTGCTGACTTTCAGTTCCTAGTTCCCTTAAGACGACAGGGCATTATGAGGGTAGTTCCAACATCTTCACATACAAGTTTGGGAAGGCTATCTAAGCCCTGTCTCTTTACTTACCTTCTTAATCACAGCTCAGTCAGATTTGAAACAACCAACTCTGAATTTGTAACCTCTGTTCCCAAGCTTTGTAGGCAGAAAGTCCATCTTGTTTGTTGGAATTGTGGCAAAAAGTTGTGGTCTATATAGCAGTTTGCATTTGGCTACCAACTAAAAGATTGACAGTTCGAACCCACCCGGTGGTGCCACTAAAGAAAGACCTGGCAATCTGCTTCCATAAAGATCACAGCCAAGAAAACCCTGTGGAGCTCAGTTCTACTCTGGAACACGTGGGGTCACCATGAATTAGAATCGACTCAATGGCAACAGGTTTTGTTTTTTTTTAATAGATAATCCAAAAAGGCCTAATATAAATAAACGTGAGTGTCAAGTTTGAAGTAAAACAGAATTAAATCAAAGCTCACCACAGTCTATTGCAGCATAGCAATTTACCACAAACATAGCAGCTTAAAACAACACTCATTTATTAACTCACAGCTTTGTATGTCAGAAATCCAGGAACAGCATGATTGGATTCTCTGTTCAGGGTCTTAAAAGATTGAAATAAAGGTGGCAGCTGGGCTGTGTTCCTTTCTGGAGGAACTTCCAAATTCTTTTAGGTTGTTGACTGAATTCAGTTCCTTGTGGTCGTAGGACTGAGGTCCCTGTATACCTGCTGACTGTCAGCTGGGGGCCAGTCTCAGGTGCTAGCGGCTGCCCACATTCCTTGTCGTGTGACCCTTCCCTCTCCAAAGCCAACAATGGAAAATCTTCCTTACACTGAATCCTTCCCATGCTTCCAATCTCTTTCTTCAGGAAAAGTCCTGTTCCTTGTAGGACCTTCCCTGATTAGGCCAAGCCCACTGAGGATAACATTCCTAGCTTAAGGTCAACTGTTTTGGGACCTTAATTATTTCTGCAAAAATCCCTTCACAGCAGCATGTTTGATTGAATACCTGGAAGAAGATATGTGTACACCAGGGGCCGAGAATCTTGACGGCCATCTTAGAATTCCACCTACCACAGCTGTTAACTTCACCTCTTTCCCTGCTCTTTCAAGACATGGAGCATATCAACATGGCCCGCTGAGTCCAGTACCCTCTCTTAAACTATGGCACCCCTAGGTGGTAGATGGGAGGGTATAGTTGTCCCTATTGTCTCACCTCTGGTGAAGGAGAAAAAATTCTGTAAGGAGTAATGAATAGGTGCATTTAATTAGAAAAAAAGAGACATAATACTTCAAAATGTTAATAATTTTTCTTTTTTACATATTTTCCAAATCGCCTCAGATGAGCACACATTACTCTTGCAGTCAGATACATAATATTATTTTTCAAAGTAAAGTATCACCATTTTTCATAATTACCTCTCATGGGTTTATCACCCTTGATTTCCTCTAAGCCATTGGTGGGAAATTTGTTTCATGACAGTTGATTTAGAAAATAACGTTTTAAAGATGCATTTAAAAATTTTAACATAAAATATTTTTATTATGTCAAGTGGATAAGTGTATGGGCTTATACCTAGGATTAACTATTTCATTGAATGGAAGACTATCAATGTGAAAATTTGCATTTCTTTTCACTACTGCAGTATTAATAATTAGATGCTTTTGAGAAATAGACACAGAGCTAACTTTTTTTTATCATTCGGCTCTCATGTGTACAGCACTTTACAATTTCCAAAATTCATTTATATGTATTAGCCTGTCATCCTCACAAAAGACTCTCACTTCACCTGTGAGGCTCAGAGAAGTAATGTTACCTGCCCAAGGTCACAAAGTGAGTTAGAGGCATAAATGGGCTTGAATTGATGCTGATGTTTTGACATGGTCTTCCCTCTCTACCTATTCTTAGGCTAGAGTAAGAGAGTAAGTAGAGCTGAAGTATGTCAGTCTTGAGTTGGGAAACCAAGAACTTAGGGCCTACACATTCTTATTTTGGAAACCCAGCCTTAGTAGGACTACGTACGAGATAAATGAAATTCTTTCCTTCTTGTTCCTATTTGTTCTCCTATTAGAGATTTTCTATTAAAAGGATGCTAGAAAAGAGCTACATTAATTGTAGTATTCAATGAATATGTTTATTTTCAAATATGAACATCTCAATACTGGTAAATAATTGTGAACTTCCCTTTCTTGTCTTCACAAGCAACTCATTGCTGGATTCTGGGTGCAGGAGTTACTGTATGCTGCTGCCATTTTATCCCGATAATCCATGGCCAACCAAATTAACCACATCTACTTCGTCTATTTTGGCCAGATGTCAAGATCCTTAAAGTTGCGTATCTGGATTTGAGACTGTGTGTGGTGGTGAACTCTATCTATAGTCCTATTTCTTTTGTTTGCAGTTTGTTTTTGACCTTTTCTAGGAGAAGTGCTGGAGCAGAGGAGGAGGACGTTACATCAGATCCACAGTTTTCTTGACTAGATCATTACAGGCTCCAAAACAAACTGCCCCTTCGAAATACAGCTAAATATTGGTAGAAGTAGCCAGTCTTTCTCTCCCAATTCCTTGGAAAGAGAAGAACTGAAATCATCAGCCACCTTTACTGTCAGAGGGCACACATGGTAGAAATTAAGTTAAGCCAGCCTTTGATTTATATAAATAATCAAGAAATGGCAACTGACTTTGTTCGTAGACCAATTTAAATCTATTAACATATGTAAACTTTGTACAGCAAAAGTACATCTGCTTCGTGGAGATACTGTCAGCATCCTCCTGATTTCAAACCCATGCAGGATTTCACTCCCTGGATTGAAGTCAAACGTGATCAAAAGTAAATGGTTTGGAAGGCTTAGGATAATCGGGCAGGTAATGAGTTTTCCTGAAAAAACCCCATTCAACACAGTTAAGCTCAAGGAAGTGGAAATTACTTTAACTTCCAATAGCTCATTCAATTAACTCTCCAATTATAGAGGCCTCTGTAATGTGATTCTTAATTAAAACTGGTGATTAATTCATGACACTGATTGGGGAATGCAGACTCTCGCTTTGCTTTTGAATGAAGTTACAGACATAGAAGATAGAACTTTCATCTGACACTGTGCAGAGGATTATTGGTCAAAGTGGTCACTATATTTGCAACAAATGAAGTGGCTTCTGACCTTGATTCTCTACAGAAATCTGAAGATAATTTTCCTTTTAAAAGTCTGGAACTAGAATGCTAATTAAATTAAATTAAAAGCAATAATTCTTCTATCCTGTGAGAAGAAATACATCTTGGGTAAGTCCCACTTGAGCCTACAAACATATTTTTCAGCTACTCAGTCTTCAATATCCAATTCAAGTCCATTTTCTGTATTAAGCCTCCTTCAGAAGAATAGTTATTAACTAATAAATATTCATATTATTATTATGATTATTTTTGTTAGCTAATATGTATTGACAGCTTGCCTTATGCGGACAGTATTGTCTCATTTCATCTTCACATCACGTCCATGATGTTGGTACCATTATTATCTCTACTTTAAGGATTAAAAAACTGAGGATCAGAAAGGCTGAGTACCTTGCCTAAGGACACACAGTTTAAAAGAGGAAGCTCTGGATCTTGAACCCACCTAATTCTGACTTCAGTGCTCGCGTGTTCTCACTCACTGTACTATTTTCACCTTTTTTCTAGTGTAGACTTTTTAGATAAAATCTTCTATTAAGAACAGACTTATTTCTTGAGTGATTACCTCCATCAGTTCCTAGTAGGAAACAGATGGCATACCCAAATTAGGATGATTCCAGAAGAGTTTATTTGCAAACAGAATGTTTACAAAGTGGGTGGATAGAACATAGGGGAACCACAAGACATAGTGCAACAACCAGTGGCTAGTAGCAGGGGATGAAGTGTTAATACAACTAGATCTAAGAGGAGGAGAGGAGAAAGCAGTTACTGAGCCAGAAAGAAAGAATGTATGTTGAGAAGGTCACCTGGAGAAGTACGTTGGTCTTTGCCTTAGTCATCTAGTGCTTCCATAACAGAAATCCCACAAGTGGAGGGCTTTAACAAACAGGAATTTGTTTTCTCACAGTTTAGGGGACCAGAAGTCCCAATTCAGGGCACTGGTTTTAGGGGAAGGCTTTTTCTCTCTGTCTTTTCAGCTTCTCTTCCTTGGCTTCTTGGCGATCTTCATGTGGCATGACATCTAGCTTCCTCCATCTCTGCTCGCTTCTCTGTGCCAAATCGTCTCTTTTCATATCTCAAAGATGATTGGCTTAAAACACACCCTACGCTGATATGTCCTCTTAACATAGCAAAGAAAATCCATTCCCAAATGGGATTATAACCACAGGATAGGAATTAGGATTTACAACACATATTTTTGGGAGACATAATTCAATCCATAACAGCCCCGGAGAGAAGGACATATCCAGCCCAAGGTCTTTTCAAAGGGAGGGATCCTGGGGAATACACATCCTGATCTCATTCTCCTCCCACCCTCTGATCTCCTTCCAAAGTGCTCAATGGCCAAAGCCAATGGGAAGCCATAGGGCACTGGAGTCTTGGAGTCTTATAGGTCAGCCTAGCAAGGCCCAGAGCAGAGTGAAGAATGGAGAGAGGATCTGGAGGTGGAGAGGGAAGGTATCCAGTGCAATGGCTCATATACTAATATGCTAACAGGAGTTACAGATGGTTGGCTTCTTCTGTGAATAAAAATGTTATTTGGGAACACAGTTTCTTTTAGGATGTGAAGAATGTGACTGCAAATTTGGCTTTCTAGGACCTATCTATTCCATTCCGGGGTGTCAGGCCTGACTGGGCAATCATATTCATATTGCCAGTAGAAGAGCTGTTGTCCCCAGAGTAAGCCTCCGGCAAACATCATAGCAGGAGGTCACTTTACAGAGTCAGAATTCCTTCCTACTCCCCGTTGGAAAATGCAGCGTTCTTGAAAGGTCATCGGGGAAATACCTGGTTACTGTCAGCATTTGCAGGGAAAAGGTTAGTATCTACCCGTTTAGACAGTAGCCAAGAGAGTTTGATACAAAGGATTTCTTGGTATCTCTCAAAGCAAAACAAACAAAAAAACTAAAAGAAGATAATGGAAGAAGGAATAGTAAGTTGTGAACGTGGAAGGGTCCTGGGTGGTAAGAAGGACTATACTAGTGTTGTGGGGTGGGGTGGGATGGGGTGCAGAGAGAGAAGAACAAAGGAAAAAAAAAAATGAACAAAACTGGTTATGTTGATTCAGCTTGATCATCCCTCCAGATATGAGGCCATTATGGAATATATTGGCATGCCATATATTTATAATATTAACACTTTTGCAGTTCCTTTTGTGCCACCAAATAGCCATCAATACACCTGTAAATATAAATTGATCTCATTTCAGTTTCTTATGAATGCACAGTGTTTCAACTTGTATTGTTTCCCCCTATTTTTCTCTCCCCTTTTGAATAACAGGCATTACCCTTTAGCTCAGTTTTATTCTGAAGTCTTCTATAGGTAACAACTTGACCTTCTGTCTTTCTAACACTCCACTATGCCTTCTTTTGTAGCTGTAGTCCACCCACTTTTTTTTTTTTTTAGCCTTCAGCCAAGTCTCTTAGTCATCTAGTGCTGCTATAACAGAAATACCACAAGTGGATGGCCTTAACAAAGAGAAATTTATTTTCTCACAGTCTAGTAGGCTAAAAGCCCAAATTCCGGGCATCAGCTCCAGGAGAAGGCTTTCTTTCTCTGTTGGTTCTAGAGGAAGGTCCTTGTGATGCATCAGTCTTCCCTTGGTCTGGGAGCATCTCAGCGCAGGAACCTCAGGTCCAAAGGACAGGCTCTGCTCCTTGGCACTGCTTTCTTGGTGGTGTGAGGTTCCCACGTGTCTCTGCTCGCTTCTCTCTTTTATATCTCAAAAGAGAATGGCTTAAGACGCCATCTAATCTTGTATGCCTCATCAGTATAACTGCCACTAGTCCATCTTATTACATCATAGTGATTGCATTTACAACACATAAGGAAATCACATCAGATTACAAAATGACATATATTTTTGGGGGACACAATTCAATCCATGACACCAAGTAATCAAAAAATTTTCCATATGAAATATCTGGAAAGCTGGTGTTATAGAATCTGCTAATTTCTTTAAAAGAGGCTAATGGTTGTGCTAGAAGTTCCACTATAAAGAGGAAAGGCTAGTTTGGGCAGGTATGATTCCCATGCTATGGATAGGAACTGGAAGTGAGGCAGTAACTGTACATCAAGCCCAAGGTACAGCTGGGACCACAACCCTGCGTCTCAGAACAGTGTTTTTTTTTTAAAAAAAAAACATTATCCATATTGTTCTTAGCATATGTTTCACTTTACAGGTGGAATTGATGATAACCAAATTATAGTTTACTTGTATGAGGCCTCTGGAGCCCTGGTGGTCCAATGGTTAAGAGCTCCACTGCTAACCAAAAGGTCAGCAGTTCGACTCCACCAGCTGCTCCTTGGAAACTCTATGGGGTAGTTCTACTCTGTCCTATAGGGTCACTATGCACTGGAATTGACTTGATGGCAAAGGGTTTGGTTTTTGTTTTGTTTTGTTTTGTTTTATGAGCCCTCTGCTCTTGCTAAATTAATTCTTCATTTCCCAAGAACATAGTATGCCTTCTTTTTATTTCCACCGTTCTTCTCACCTGAAATTCCCTCCCTCCCTCTCAATGGCTTTCCAGAAGCCCTGGTGGTGCAGTAGTTAAAGCATTGAGCCGCTAACCATAAGGTTGGTGGTTTGAACCCACCAGCCCCTCAGCGGGAGAAAGATGTGGCAGTCTGCTTCCATGAAGACTTCTAGCCTCAGAAACCCTGTGGGGAAGTTCTACTGTGTCCTATAGGGTTGCTATGAGTTGGAATCGACTCAACGGCAGTGGGTTTGGTTTTTGGCTTCTGGTCAATGGCTTTCCAAATTTTAACAAATATAAATCCTGTTTATATTTGAGCTCACATTCTAGGCCAAGGATATTGTTTACATTCTGAATGCCTGTGGTGATTAACTACACCACTGTCTTTCACTTAATTATATATAGTACAAAATTAGGACTTTATCACGTCTTTAAAAGTTTGTATTAATTTGTTTTAGAAATTTTTAATGTGTACATATTTTATCTTTTCTACTTGTGTATAAGTGCCATTAGAGCTAAGAATATATGTTGTATTTCCTTGTATCTCTTTTTATCCATAAGAATATGCTCATGCTGAGAGAATAGTGGCTGTTACGGATTGAATTGTGTCCCTCAAAAATGTGTGTCAACTTGGCTAGGCCATGATTCCCAGTATTGTGTGATTGTCCACCATTTTGTTATCAGACGTGATTTTTCTGTGTTGTAAATCCTACCTCTGTGATGATAATGAGGCAGGATTAGAGACAGTTATATTAATGAGGCAGGACTCAATCTACAAGATTAGGTTGTATCTTGAATCAATCTGTTTTGAGATATAAAAGAGAGAAGCGAGCAGAGAGACAGGAGGACCTCATACCACCAAGAAATAAGAGCCAGGAAACTAGGGTGTCCTTTGGACCTGGGGTCCTTGTGCTGAGAAGCTCCTAATCCAGGGGAAGATTGATGACAAGGACCTTCCCCCAGAGCCGACAGAGAGAGAAAGCCTTCCCCTGGAGCTGGTGCCCTAAATTCGGACTTCTAGCATCCTAGACTGTGAGAGAATAAATTTCTGTTTGTTAAAGCCATCCACTTACGGTATTTCTGTTTTAGCAGCACTAGATGACTAAGACAGTGGCCAAGTAAACTAATAAACATGGTGAAAGGGGGGATGAGGGGCCTGTTGTTAACATGATAGATGGAACACATGAACCATCTGCCTAAACTCCACTAAAACGACAGTAAAGAAATGACAAGTGTTTAAACCCGTCAAATACAGAAAAGAGAGGTGTAGTACAAAAGATAGAGTCATCAAAATTTGGAAGACTTTATGACTTAGTAAAGGGAGAAGGAAACCCTGGTCAATGGTTCCAATCTACCAGGCGCTCTTTGGAAAATCCTATGGGGCAGCTCTACTCCGTCCTATAGAGTCTCTATGAGTGGAATCAACTTGATGGCAATTGGTTTGGTTTTTTTTTTTAAAGGGAGAAGGGCCAAAAAGTAAGTGCCTACAGAGGATGGGATAATGGAAAGCAAGTGAATTCTGGGAAAAACTAAAGTTTTACAAGAAAGAAAATTCATTACATGCTTTTATCTGTGAATGATATTTACACAATTATAATAAGGCAAATACTAAATATTGATTTAGTGAAAAATCCATATTGGGAGAATGGGAAATATGCGTGTGTGTGTTTGGTGAGGGGTTTATGTAAGAGAGTTAAGTCATATCTTCTCTAATAGGAAGACAACAGGTAATATTCAAGGGAGAGAAACTAAGAAATAACAGTATAAAAGAATTATTCAGATTTATGGAGTAAGAACTAGAACAAATAGTTGAAAGAGTAGAGAGTGGTTGCCTCTGGGCAGGGGTGAGCCACAGGACTACTGTTTTTTATTAAAAGCCTTAGAGTACTATTTGACCTTCTATAGGACCTGACACCTGTACATATACTTTTGATAAAATAGAATTTAAAATTTCAATTTTAACTAAAATTAAAAACAGAAAGAGGACTTCCAGGCAACATGGAGCTATAGTCAGAAGTGCCACACCATCCTTCCACAGCAAAGATCGGAAAAACTAAGTCAAACAGAGTCACACATCAGTCCTGAAACCCTAAGCATCAAATGAAGAGATAAAGAACTCAGCCAAGCACCAAATGGAACAAGAAACTGACCGAGAACAAAGAGTGAGGAGGGATACATGCAGAGGTCCGCTATCAGCTACTGCAGCACAGTTCCACCATCTTGGACTCCTATGGGAGATCACCAAACAGGGGGTATGAGAAAGCAGCTTCACGGAGCTTCCAGCAGGAAACAGAACAACCAGTAACCTGTGATATAGACTTTCCCACCCCCCATTCTTCTGTACCCCCATTTAGCTTCCTTTGCTTCCTGCAGCCACAGTCTCTTGGATGGGAAGCACCCCGGTGTTGCTTGGATTCCACCCACCCGCACTGGCCAGCTCCCTGCGTCCCTTTTGTTGGCTGCTGGTGTTGCTTTTTTTCCCGCTTCTTTAGACTTCTTCCTTACCTCTCACCACGTCCCCCTCCTTTCTCTCAAATACCTGGCTCCGTGTGCCATCTTTTCTTCTTCCTTAAAGTCTGCAAAAACCGATTAACTGTGAAACTGCCTCCCAGCCCGGGCCTCCACAGTGGTAGGATCTCTGGGGCTCTTTGTTTGTTTGTTCTGATTTGTTCTGTTTTGATTTGTTTGTTTTCTTTTTCTTTTCTCAGCTTGGGAGCCTCTTCTAGCTGGGCAGTACCACGCGGCTTGGAAGTTACTCCCTTACTCTGCACAAACGCATGAGGACATCCCTGGGGGCATTTCTTTTCTCTTGTTTCTTTTTTTTTTTTCTTTTTGGTATTTTTGTTTCATTGTTTTGTTTTCTTCTCTCTCTTATTTCCTTTTGTCTTTCTTCATTTCCAGTTTCTCGATTTATTCATTTTCTTTTACCCTTTTTCTTTTTTTTTTTCATTTTTCCTGATTTCTCAGTGTCTCATCTCTCCACTCCAATAGCAAGCTCCCTTAGCACTCTTTCCTGTTTGTGTGTATGTTTTTGGCCCCTGTTCCTCTCTCCTCTTTCTCATACCCATCTTAGCTCCACACATCACAATCTACCCCCTCCTTCCTGCCTACTTGCACTGTGCACTGAACATCACACTCCCAAGCAGCACAGGCACAGCCTACTGGAACCTGCCCTACACTGATTCCTGGTCTGCACTGTCAGCCCTGGTATGTGGCACAAACAACCCACCCCAGCAACTCCCCTTCAGCTGGACCTGCCCTGCTGTACCATACCTGAGTGACTGACCCTGCCCGTTGGAGAAGGAGGTGAAAAGTATCATGCCCACAGACGAGCAAACAACAAAGACTGCACAGCCCGCCTGCTCAGACATAACCAAATAAAACAAAAAAGCAGGACGAGACAAACAAATCTACAATGAATAAATGAGGAAAATAATGACTGAATGTCCCAAAGACAGCAGACAATATCAAAACATTTACAAAAACAGGACAGGATGGTTCCAGTAGGTGTCCAAAATAAAAC